>NW_027452847.1:0-7500 GCF_964194025.1 Convolutriloba macropyga
TGTTACTAGTAACCATGTCGACAGCTGGAAAGCTGTTCTCTAACCAATAAAAGGTAAAACTTCTGTATCTGAAGAGGCGGCGTGATTGAGATTTTTAACAGACTAGTATTATGTTGTTTCTAGTAGGCGAGAGCCGAAACATCGACATGTGAACATCTGGTTTTTAAATCATGAGTCAATTCTCCCTAGTATGATACAGTTGTTAGCCGGTATTGGTAACAGTAGAACAGAGATTTGGAGGGCAAAACCTGCTCATGGGAAATGCTCACAGAGCGCTATCTACCAGTACACATAGTATTATGCTGTTTCTAGTACGCGCGAGCCGAAACATCAGCATGTGAAATGTGTAATCGTGGGTAACTCTAAGTGTGTAGAGTACTGTGTAGTAACTAGTAGCCATGCCAAAGCATGCATTGAAACTCTTCGTGATTTAAAAAGCTCAAAGCAAGATTGACGAGGCCGCAAGGCTATGTCTTTCTAAATTCGAACAAATCGAAAGATTGTTCAAAGTACAATTAAACTGATTGATCCTGTCAGTTGCCATATGCTTGTCTGAAAGACTAAGCCATGCATGTGCAAGCGAAGCTTGAAAAAGTGGAACCGCGAATGGCTCATTAAATCAGTTACTATCTATTAGTTGATTTGCAAGCTAAATGAATAACTGCGGTAACCCTGCAGCTAATGCATGCTGATTGTCCGACACTGTCGGAGACTTTTACAAGACTACACCGGGTGATTTGCTAAGTACAGACACATCCCGTGATGAGTCCTAGTAACTGAAAGATCCCAGATAGCTTCGGCTTGGGGACGGAACTTCCGAATTTCTGACCTATCAACCTATGATGGTAGTGTAACGGACTACCATGGTTGTGACGGGTAACGGGGAATCAGGGTTCGATTCCGGAGAGGGAGCCTTAGAAACGGCTACCACATCCAAGGAAGGCAGCAGGCACGCAAATTACCCACTCTCCGCACGAGGAGGTAGTGACTAGAAATAATGATATGAACCTTTATGGTTTGTAATCAGAATGGAATGGACTTAAAAGCTCCATTGATGAACGAGTAGAGGGCAAGTCTGGTGCCAGCAGCCGCGGTAATACCAGCCTCTACAAGCGTATGCAATAGTTGCTGCGTTTAAAAAGCTCATAGTTGGATCTGTTTGAGTAGAACGGCAACATGGTCTTCAGTTAAATCTGTTGACTCGTTCCGCTCATCCTTCGCATCGAAGAAATAGTTTGCACTTAAATGTGACGAACTGTGGAAACGGTGTTTTCACCCTGAGAAAATTAGAGTGTTCAAAGCATCCTTTGGGATCGAATAATAAAGCATGGAATAATGGAGAATGACCCGCTACTCGATTGATGCCGGTTGGCTGAGTGCGGTAATGATTGAAAGGAACAGACGGGGGCATTTGTATTGCTACGTTAGAGGTGAAATTCTTGGATCGTGGCAAGACAAACTACTGCGAAAGCATTTGCCAAGAATGTTTTCATTAATCAAGAACGAAAGTCAGAGTATTGAAGAGGATTAGATACCCTCGTAATTCTGACCATAAACTATACCAACCTACAATTTGTCAAAGTCGATCTTGACTTGGCAAGAGATTAACCGGGAAACCAAAGTTTATTGGTTCCGGGGGAAGTATGGTTGCAAAATCGAAACTTAAAGGAATTGACGGAAGGGCACCACCAGGAGTGGAGCCTGCGGCTTAATTTGACTCAACACGGGAAAACTCACCCGGTCCAGACATCTTAAGGATTGACAGATTGAATATCTTTCATGATTATATGGGCGGTGGTGCATGGCCGTTCTTAGTTAGTGGAGTGATCTGTCTGGTTAATTCCGATAACGAACGAGATCTTCTCCATCTAAATAATGAAATTCACTATATGTGAATTCAAACACTTCTTAGAGGAACTATGCGGAATTAAATACCGCAGATGAAGTGAGGCTATAACAGGTCTGTGATGCCCTTAGATGTTCTGGACTGCACGCGCGCTACACTGTGTACTTTTAGATTGAGTACTCAGCCCTTGGTCCGAAATGGACTGGGCAATCAGAGAAAAGTACAGCGCTTCAAGGGGATCGTCTGTTGTAACTTGCAGACGTGAACCAGGAATTCCTGGTACTTATGAGTCAACAACTCATAGGGATTACGTCCCTGCCCTTTGTACACACCGCCCGTCGCTACTACTGATTGGATAGTTAAGCAAGAATTGCAAATTCCTACTGTTGGGACTTCGGTCTCCGGCAACGGGATGAAGCGGATCGAGCTTAATTGTCTAGAGGAAGTAAAAGTCGTAACAAGGTTTCCGTAGGGGAACCTGCGGAAGGATCAGTGATTGATTCCTTCGGGCATGGCTGCTGGTAGAGGCCATGTCTGTAGTGCGCATGACGCTCTGTCGCTAGAGATTGCTTGGCAACCAATCTCGAATTATGTATCGAGCTCAAAAACTACTTGTGTGGATACATAGTTCAGCAGTCATGGCAAGGGACTGCTTAAAGGGAGACTAGTTAGCAAAAGCAGCCTAGCAGAACTGCAGCTATCTAGATCTCAGAAGCTGGGTTATAGAAGCCCAGCTATAGACTTGTGAATGAGAAAGGCCTAAAAAGGTCCACAAGTCGCGTGGTTAGAACCGACACGCAAAAATCCCAGCGAGTGACAGAGCGTTGCGCTGTTCAGTGGGAAAGAGTTGAGCTACTCGGGGCGCCCACTGAACTTGCTCCGAGCCAAAGGCTCGAAAAAACACAGCTTAGCCTCAGATCCTTTACATAGAAGGCTAGCTAAAATAAACTTACCTTGGACGAGGGTAAAGTTTAGTCAGTTCTTAGGGGAGAGTAATCCACAGCTTCTCGCCCTCTGAACATTCTCCCAGATATGTAGGTCTGGGAGAGTCTCCTCCTGTTCTTCGGAATCTGGAGGTAGACAAAGACAGTACGATACGATCTTGCATCGGGATGACTAACCGATAATGATCATAATCTGACAATTTTTCCGGCTTGAGGCACCGGAGTCAGATTAAAGACACATACTGAACTAAAGGCGTATGTGCAAAGCTTGTCGGAGTGTAGAGAGTCAAGCTGAGTTGACTCGTCACGTGGTGATGACAACAGCCATGTGCAAAACACTCACAACTTTATCGTCTATGTGGAAAAGGTTGCTAACAGCGCTCTCTATGAGAGGCCCTCGCATATAACTATACGAGGAAAAGGCGATAGAGTTGTTTGAATGTGGGGCAGGTTCATCGACAAGCTAAGTTGATCACATTCTTGTTGTGGCATCCTACTAGAATTGGTCACGGTCTGCACCAACTCTCCCCAAGTTGGCCAGACTTAAAACTAGAAATAAGGTTTGCAGCTATGTGAACCTAGAAACTGTAAAGGAGTTGAAAGAACTTAAAGGAATTGAAAGAGGCCTTGAGGTATATCCTCTTGGTAAAGACCCACAAAAGCTCACAAAAGTGGCTTCGAAGGGCAAAACTGGTTCATCCAAAACAATTGGAGAGCTTAAAGCAGAACCAATTCGAATGAAACACTATTGGTGAAACTTCATCATGAGAACGTCACAAGCTGATCACGCTCTATGATATGACTAGTATTATGTTGCTTCTAGTAGGCTAAGCGCAAGCCGAAACATCAACATGTGAAAGTCGTAGAATTTTGCAATCAAACTGTGGCTAGTACTGTGATGTTACTAGTAACCTGGTGTTCCGTCATATGGCCAAGAGAGCATTTGAAGGCGAAACTTCTGCATGGGAAAGCTGCATCATGATCAAAATTTTATATCGAGTATTATGTTGACGTTAGTAGGCCTTGGCCGAAAACGCAGCATGTGAAAGGTATAGATAAAAGTTATTGTTGCAGTCAGTACTGTGTAGTTACTAGTAGCTGGATTTAAGCTCAAAATGAGACACTGTTGGTGAAACTTCATCATGAGAATGTCACAAGCTGATCAAGCTCTATGATATGACTAGTATTATGTTGCTTCTAGTAGGCTAAGCGCAAGCCGAAACATCAACATGTGAAAGTCGTAGAATTTTGCGATCAAATTGTGGCTAGTACTGTGATGTTACTAGTAACCTTGTGTTACGTCATATGGCCAAGAGAGCATTTGAAGGCGAAACTTCTGCATGGGGAAGCTGCATCATGAACAAAAGTTTATATCGAGTATTATGTTGACATTAGTAGGCCCTGGCCGAAAGCGCAGCATGTGAAAGGTATAGATAAAAGTTATCGTTGCAGTCAGTACTGTGTAGTTACTAGTAGCTGGATTTAAGCTCGAAATGAGACACTGTTGGTGAAACTTCATCATGAGAACGTCACAAGCTGATCACGCTCCATGATATGACTAGTATTATGTTGCTTCTAGTAGGCTAAGCGCAAGCCGAAACATCAACATGTGAAAGTCGTAGAATTTTGCGATCAAATTGTGGCTAGTACTGTGATGTTACTAGTAACCTTGTGTTACGTCATATGGCCAAGAGAGCATTTGAAGGCGAAACTTCTGCATGGGGAAGCTGCATCATGAACAAAAGTTTATATCGAGTATTATGTTGACGTTAGTAGGCCCTGGCCGAAAGCGCAGCATGTGAAAGGTATAGATAAAAGTTAGCGTTGCAGTCAGTACTGTGTAGTTACTAGTAGCTGGATTTAAGCTCGAAATGAGACACTGTTGGTGAAACTTCATCATGAGAACGTCACAAGCTGATCACGCTCTATGATATGACTAGTATTATGTTGCTTCTAGTAGGCTAAGCGCAAGCCGAAACATCAACATGTGAAAGTCGTAGAATTTTGCAATCAAACTGTGGCTAGTACTGTGATGTTACTAGTAACCTTTTCTTACGTCATATGGCCAAGAGGCATTTGAAGGCGAAACTTCTGCATGGGGAAGCTGCATCATGAACAAAAGTTTATATCGAGTATTATGTTGACGTTAGTAGGCCCTGGCCGAAAGCGCAGCATGTGAAAGGTATAGATAAAAGTTATCGTTGCAGTCAGTACTGTGTAGTTACTAGTAGCTGGATTTAAGCTCGAAGTGAGACACTGTTGGTGAAACTTCATCATGAGAACGTCACAAGCTGATCACGCTCTATGATATGACTAGTATTATGTTGCTTATAGTAGGCTAAGCGCAAGCCGAAACATCAACATGTGAAAGTCGTAGAATTTTGCGATCAAACTGTGGCTAGTACTTTGATGATGCTTGTAGCCAACCGAATTGGTTGAAAAGCCCAATAAGTAAGCTAACTTGGGAGAGCTTGTTGGAAACCAAATGCTACTAGATTGGTCCAAATACATCCTTCAACAGGGGATCACTTGGCTCGCTTTACGAAGAGGAGCACAGCTATATGTGTTAATTCGGTATGAATCGCAAGATTTGTTTACCGACCTCTCTAACGCAAAAGGCGGTCTCGGCTTCGGCTGTTGACTGCGTCCGATTCAGGGTTATATAACTCTCGATTGAACACATTGATGTTCTATTGTTGGTGCTTCCAATAAAATTGGAACACTTAAAGCAGAACCGATTCAAATAATAGCATTCTGATCAATGATTGCATTCCTTGATCAAGAACTGCTGGAGTCATTGTGATGGCGAATTTTCTTCATAAGAAAATTGCAAAGAGACGGAACTTAATGAGACTAGTATTATGTTGTTTCTAGTAAGCGGAAGCTGAAACAGCAACATGTGAAAATCAAGTTTTGTTCAATGATCTCGAGGCGATAAGTACTATGAAGCAACTAGTAGCCTAAGCATGACTCAGATTTGAGACAGTCAAAAAGACTGGCGAAACTTCTTCACATGAAAGTTACATAGAGAACTACAAATGTATACAGCGAGTATTATGTTGTTTCTAGTAGGCGAAAGCTGAAACATCAACATGTGAAAGTTGTCTGCAAACTGTAGAACGATATGTGATTAGTACTGTGCTGTTACTAGTAGCCAGTCTGACTGTAGAAGCCAAGACAAAGGGAAACTAATGCATCTGAAAAGGACAAGTTATGGAAAGGTATGCACGATAAGTATTATGTTGTTTCTAGTAAGCGGCAGCTGAAACATCAACATGTGAACGTCGTTGTGTACAGTAACCTAGAACTATATAGTCCTTAGTAACGTGCATTTACTAGTACCTGTAATTGGTATTCAGACTCAGGCAGTTTGGAATAGTTTGGCAAAGATGCACCAGAGAAAACTGGGATTTGATACAGAAATTGTTGAATACAAGTATTATGCTGCTTCTAGTAGGTTGAATCCGAAACATCAGCATGTGAAAATTGAAAACATTTCTGGTTCGAATTGTCACAAGTATTTGGTGATCTGAGTAGCCAAACTCACTACAACGCCAATTGAAGGCAAAAATTCTCAACGGGAAAAGCTATTCTCATTGAATGAGCTAACAAGACGAGTATTATGTTGCTTCTAGTAGGCGAAAGCCAAAACATCAACATGTGAAAGTCTTGCTGAACAAATTTAATGTTGTTGAGCTCAGTACCGTGTGAATTAGTAGCCATAATTGGCGAGCGAAAATTGAACTGGCGAAACTTCGTCTTTGGAAAATTGCAGATGCCGAGCACTTATTTTGCAACGAGTATTATGTTGACTGTAGTAAGCGAAAGCCGAAACAGCAACATGTGAAAGCTGTTGAAATTTGTGGTCATTTTGCAATAAGTACAAGGAGTGTAACTAGTAGCCAGGTCAAAATTTGGGATAAGAATGAGCAAAAATTCTGCATGAGAACAGTTGAAATTATGAAACTAAATTACAAAGACTAGTATTATGTTGTTTCGAGTACGCGAAAGCGGAAACATCAACATGTGAACGTTTGTAACGAAGTTTCGTTAATTTTCAGCCTAGTACTGAGCAAGAACGAGTAGCCTCATCTCCAATCCCACGCAAAATGTAGTGAAATATGTGAGTGAACCTTATTCACGGTGAGGGTTTCCCGAGGTCTGTATTGCAGCGAGTATTTGTTGCTTCTAGTAAGCGAAAGCTGAAACAACAACATTTGAAAGTTGGAATTAATGACTGAATGGAAACTTCGACCTGTGTTTGATAGTAGTAGCGAACAAAACTGCTGAATCGGTTTCTGTCTCATATTGGTCAGTGAACCAATTAAGAGACAATCAACTACATAACCTGAATTGGGCGAGAGAACCCCCTTAACTTAAGCATATCAGTAAGGGGAGGAAAAGAAATCAACTGAGAATCCCTTAGTAATGGCGAATGAACAGGGAAAAGCTCATCGGGAAGAGAAATGGCAACATTTCTCGGTGTCCGGTATGGTTTGATGCTAGACTGGTGAATTTGTCCTGATGTCTACTGGAAAGTAGCATCAAAGAAGGTGAAAATCCTGTAAAGGTCATTTTCGATACCAGTCATAATGGCTCATTCCTATGAGTAGAGTTGTTTGAAAGTGCAACTCGAAGCTGGAGATATGTCTCTCCAAAAGCTAATTATAAAGCGAGACCGATAGTAAACAAGTACCGTGAGGGAAAGTT
>NW_027452848.1:0-10000 GCF_964194025.1 Convolutriloba macropyga
GTACAAATTTTAAAATTGTAGTCTTTCCTCTTCAATTTTTTTGTGTGAAAACTTGACTCCCATTTTCAGATTTAGGAACTATCAATGATTAGTTGAACCTGTTAGCAACCCTAGGGATTCAGAATAACTGATATAAGTTCAAATTTGACATAACATTTCCTTCTAGAGCTGAGAAATAAACGGTTAAAAGATGCAGTTTGAAATGATTTTCAAAAAGTATCTGAGTTTCTGTGTCTCCCTTTTTGGTTTAATTTCAAAAATAATCAGAACAACATCATTATTGAACTCTGGCAAATGCTTCAGAATTGTTTCACGTGATTTTAAATACATCACTACATCTCCACTAATGTTTGTAATTTCCCAAGTCGGGTTGTTTCATTTTGACAAAGATAAGCCAGGCCCCTAAACATAATCTGTATTTCTATTCATCTTTCGGGAAAAAGTCTTCTAAGAATTTTTATGTGGCTACTATTTTAATTCATTTTCTTTCAGTTTCTTTATCTGCACTCTGCGACAATTAATTAATTTTATGCTGCTCATCAGCGTCTGCACTGATTATCATTTATGACACTGCTCTTTAGTATTGATCTCAACAAATAGATGTTCAAAATTATAGTTTTCATCGGATCTCGTCATTATTGTTCCGACCCCACTTATGGGGGGAGGAACTATAAACTCAAATGGGTTTTTTTTGTTCAGACAATTTTGGCCGATCGATATATTCATCGCAGAAAAATGTGAGTGGTATCATTAAAAAACTGGTCCAGCGTAGAATTCAAAAATAAAAAGATTTTTTTGATTTTCGTTTTTTTTCGAGGAATTATGGAGGATTGAAATTTTGTGTGAACACGGGATATTCGTTCACTTTTAGTGTAATTTATCTTAAAATTAAGATATTTTCTAAAAAAATAGTAATTGAAAATTAAATTTCACGCCAAAGTGAACTAATTTTGGTTTCCTTATAGACTAAAGGTGATAAAAAAGACTAATTCTGGTCTCATAGAGAAGTTCACTATAAAAAAATCGAATTCTATTTGAAAGCACTATTTTTGAAAAAATTGTTCTACTTTTTTTGCTTTTTTAAGATACCTAGAGATAATTCACTTTCCATATCGAGATTCCGTTAATAACACACCTCCTTCACGGTCAAATTGAGCCCAATGAACAAGAAAAATGTTTTCAAGGAATTGCTCGTGTTTTGGCTTCGATTCTGAGTTTTGGTTTTTTTAAATGAAATTTTGAATTACTTTTTGAGGTTTCACTAGTTTTTTGGAGCCCTATGGTATGGATTCATTAACTATCAGTGCAATATGTTCCATAATAAACCTTAGGTGAACATATCTAGTGCTTTGAGTGAACAGCTAATGTTTGCTAGTACTTTAAAAACATTTTTTTGAAAAAATTTTTTTAACATAAACCAATCATAAACTTGTTATCAAGAACTGTAAGTCAGTCTCATTGATGACAGCACCCTCCTGCTGCCTATTGCAGGCAAATTTAATCTGGTTGGCGGGTTTATCTTCTAACCTTTGGTTATATGACTTCAATGACACAACATTTCAAAAAATTTTAAAAAAATTTTGTATTATTGGTTGCTCGTGAAATCTTATCACATTATCCAAATATTGATAGCTCCCATTGGTTTGAAGAAGAAGTTCATTGGATTACAGATAAGTTTGTAAAAGTTGTCAGAGAAAAGCTTACGTTTTAAAGGGCTTCGATTTTTCTTCTGGCCTTTTCCTACTGAATTTTTGGTTTTTGCCTGTTTTTGTTGTTGTTTTCATTGTCATAAGACTTATTGTGATGTCTTATTGATTACCCATAAATGACAAACATCCTTGTACTCCAATCATGTCATATTTGACCGTATTTTTTGATTTCCGTGGAAAACTATTGATTTTAATGTCCGTTAAGAATCTAAGGATAATTTTCCGAATATTTTTTTGAACAATAACCAATCTTTAACTTTTTCGTCATCTGTTAGTCTGTGTTAGTATTGAAAAGACCCACTTGCTTTCTATTACAACTAAAATGAATCTAGTTAGCTGTTTTATCTTCCTACTATTGGTTATATGACTTCAAAGACAAAAGATTTCAAAATTTCTAAAAATTTTTTTGGATATTTTTGTATTATTGGTTACCTTTGAACTCTTATCACTTTATCCAGATATTGTACACGTTATCCAAATAACATTGTTTTCTCATTGGCTCAGGGAAGACGTTCAGTGGATTACAGATAAAATTTTCAGAGAAAAGCTAATGGTTTAATTGTCTTCGACACTTTCTTCTTGCACTTTTCTACTGAATTTTGGTTTTTGTCTGTTTTTTGTTGTTTTCATATTCATAAGATTTATTGTGATGTCTTACTGATACTCTATGTATGACAAACATCCTGTTTTTCCCATCGGGTTTTAATTTTAATGTCTGTTAAGACTTAAAAAAAATTTTGATTTTTTTTAACAATAACCAATCCTAAGCTTTTTTCTTGAACTGTCAGTCAATCTCAGCGTTAATAGTAACTTTTTTTCTACTGCAGCCAAATTTGATCTGGTTAGTGGTTTTATCTTCGACCTATTAGTTTTAGAACTCCAATGCCACAAGTTTTCATAATTTTTTGTTTAAATTTCCGGGTACTTTGTCTTATTTTTGGATCCATTAGAAATCGCATCATATTATCTTATCACTGATAGTTCCCAATGTTTTAAGGAAAACTTCCATAGATAAAGTTTTCAGAGAAGAGCTTATGGTTTAAATTGCTTCAACACTTTCGTCTGGTACTCTATTGATGTTTTGGTTTATGCCTGTCTTTTTTGTTGTTTTCATGGTCAATAACTTGTTGGAAGGTCCAATTGATGAAATATGAATGGCAAAAAAACTTGTTGTACCATCAAGGCATAAATTAGCGCTTTTACTGGCTTCCGTTGAAAGCTATTGAATAGAATGACTTTGATACTACTCAAGGCTTTCTCAAAAATTTCGTTGTTGTAACGTATTTGTTCATATTTGTTGATTTTTTGAAGTTATATTGCTTTAAAAAATGAGGAGTCCCATTGCACAGAAAAAATCAATTGAAAATAGAAAAGTTGTTAGTGAAAAGCTCATTTTTTAATTTTCAAAAAAATATTCTTCAGTTTGCTGTTTTTGCCTGTTTTTGTTTTTTTTACGTAGCCCTAAATTGCTGACAAGTCTCATAAGCTTGTAATTGAGGATTGCATTAATGTGTTACCCGACACTGTCATCTTAAAGCGAATAGTCCTAAATATATATACATTTTCGAATGTTTTTCAAACTTTTCAGTTTTTGTTGTTCTTTTCGTCAAATTGTAACTTATATTCATCAATGAGAGGTACCATCCAATTTCTTGTATTTCAAAAACTAACCGATGTCACTGTTGTCTTGTTTTATGGACAATATGCGTTTTTATAACTGTTTTTTGAGTGGTAAGTTTTTGTGTTTTTTTCTCTTCTTTCAGAACAATCGCGTAATAACAGATCCCAATGGTTTTCAAATGAGGCCCAAGTAAACTTATTTAATCTCTCAGTATAAGTACTTCAGCTGAATTAGTAGAATTAACAAATTAGAAAAACACATAACGTTCAGATAATAACTAATGATTTTAATAGTAGCATTAGTTTGTGTTTTCGCAAATCGTTTTTAATTTTATGATTTTTTCTTTAATTCTTTTCTATGGCGTAGTCTAATCAAAGACAGCTCCTTTGGGTTTTGTAAGGATTTTTTAGTAACTTATGAACAATTATTTAGTTAGAAGCTAAAATTTTTCAAGACATGTGAAATTTCTTGGTTTAAAAAAAGTTGATTAATTTTTAAATTTCGCCTCATTATTCGTTATCTTTGTCGACTTGTTGCCTAGTCTCATTAAGAAAACTTTTTATCTGCTGTTTAATTAAGAGAAAGTAAATTTGAGTAGTTAAAGTTTTATCTGACTGCAAATTTGACGTTGTTACTAGGTGCTTTTAAATTTAGCTATTCACTTTTAGCCGGGAAATTTTTGTTTTTGCTAATTTTGTTGTTTGTTTTTTATTGTATCGTAGTCTCTTTAATGTCAGATCTCGTTGGCACTGTAATGATGCATGGCATTATGTAATTCAATTAGTAGATAGGTTGTGTAACAATTGTTTTAAACTCAAACATCTGCTTTTGTTATCTCTTCTTTTGGTTGACAATTAAGTAAAAAATGTAGATGAGCTCGGGTCGGACCATCATGTGCGAACACACATTAACGAGCCTCCTTGTCTGTTTACTTTTTTTTATTGGATATGGTAAGTGTTTTGAGATCATTCCTAAGAATTGAGCTACTCAGATAACAATAAAATTAATGCAAACATGCTTGGCCGCAGCCACATCTTTTTTTCTATTGCTGGTTTTTTCACTAGAGAGTCTTGTGTTGTAGCGTTGCTCAACATGCTATGTTTAAGCGAAAGATAAGTTAGCCGAAAAAAGTCAAATTATATTGCCAAGCAGGGAACATCATCTATATGTTATTTTTAATCACTGTGAGCAAGCATGAATGGGACGCGCACTCATAAAAGCGGACTTTCAGATAAAACAGCATATTTGATCATACCTCAAGGATTGTGGTCATGCCTCAGAAGGCTCTGACTTTTTTCAAACATAACACGTTTCCGGTGGGAAAAATTTTAGAAAAATTATGCAAGATGAGCAGTAACTAAAATGATAAAAATATACGTTAAAATTATATGAAATCAACTATTACTGTTAAGCGTTTAGTTCTCTTAAGATTAACGCTAAGGTATTCAAAATCAACGTCGGAAACTGAGAGTGGAAATTCCATCAGACTTTCAGACTTGCGCCTACCAATTTTATGTAGGATTTACGCTTATAATCGCAAAATCTGGTAAGACCTATACTTAGAAACGCAAAATTGTGTCAAATCTATGCTTAGAAACGATTGTATCTTTTTTAGCTTAGATCTTACTCAAATTTAACGCGTTCACCACCTATCCTACATAATTGTGCGTTTTTAGCCCTGACACCTTGGTCGGGGTTATCGATACATGGAATGTTTTTCACGCGATAAACTTCGTTCATAAATCATAAATGCCATTTTCGACCACATATCAATCAAAAATTATGTTAGAAAGGACTACCGAACCTCAACGAAGCGGATTTGCGTACAAAAAACTGCTAAGAAAGTAAATTACCACTGAAGTTACCGTATAAATAATTATGAAAAAATTAGCACTAAGATACCTTTCATATAAATGTTTCTGTTTAATGTCAACTAGCGTAAAATCTTATCTCACTATTGATAATTTATAAAAACTTTAATAGAAAACTGCAATTACTGTCTATTATGTTCACATTTCTCACATATGAATAAGTGTTTAGGGCTGTATTTCAAGATAATAGCAAATTTGCTTTATAAAAGTGAGTTTGTAGGCTTTAAGTTTCAATACTTCCCACTCAGAATAGACCTGGTTTTATAAAATGTAGTCTGGATCTGTCCAAGTAGAGTTTAAAAGTGTCCCTCCACCACCTTGGTTTTGGTATGAATCTCGTTAGAATGTTCACTACCGTTTCGTTTGTTGGATAATACAGCAGTTGTATCGTTTATATTCGACTATGTCAAATTTTGTTTGTATTAATGTATTGCGATCGTTTCGGAACTTTTTTGCCACTTCGATAAAACTGTGATTATCCTCGCCAAATGTGGTTGATATGTTCTGTGGGTAGGCCGTCTGTTTCAAAAATCTTCGAAAAAATGTGATTTCTTGTACGGCTGCGGCTGGTACCTCATACTCTGCCTCGCATAAAATGGCAACTCTTTTCAATTATTGAACTTTCCAACTGGCTGCTGTACTATTCTTCCCAGGTTTGAATTAGTATCCAGTAGCTAATCTACGATTGTTTACGTTGTCACATCAATCTGCATCTGATTCTTTGAACGGTTTGAAATGGTTATCTCGTGGGAAATTCAACTTGAAGTCTTTTGAGTACTTTGCGTATCTCAACACTTGCTTTCAGGCGGAAAAATGATCAATTGTTGAATCATTCATGAGGCATGAAAAAATTTTGGGGATCCACAAAAATTCGGGTCTAGTTTGTTTGGCCAAGAAATGTAATGCGCTAATTTTTGTTCTATGAATTGTTGCATTAGCTCTGTTTGACTATGGCGTAGCTTCTTCTAACTTTAAATTAAGCTGGATGGTATTTTTGCTAGTTTGCAATCACTCATTTAATTTTTTTGCAAACACATGTGCATTGATCTACACTGATATGTTTCTAATGGTGTCCAATTTTTTTTGCCTAGGAACAAGTTAAGCTCTCCATAATCGTCCATTTTGAAGTTTTTGTCTAAGACTAATTTACGTTTTTCAAATTTTTTCGTCTCTTGCGCTCGCTTTAACTGAGTCCTCAACCCACCTTCGCAAATATATATTTTTTATCTGATTTCATTTTTTAAGAAAAGACAAAAATCCTTCTTGGTTTGTTCAAAATTTTCACTTTGCAAATAACTTGCTAATTTTTGATACTAATTTCTTCGCTTGTTTTAGTCCTTAAATGATTTTATTGAGCTTACAAGCTAATTTTCGCCGTTCTGGTCTTGTTTTTCAAAACCATGAGGCTGCTATAGTTAGACTACTTCTTCATTTTCTGGATATAAAACAGCTGTTTCAATGTCCATTGGTCTAAGCTTGTAATTTTTTTAGCAGCTACCAATGGCAAAGTTCAAAACGGTTCTGGTTTACTTGTGGGTGTGAATGTATCAAAATAGTCAAGACCATCAACATGATTAAATACTTTTGCAACATAGGGTGCGTTGTTTTTCCGATCTGAATTTTTCAGATGCATTGGTTTTAATTTTCTATGCCTATTTTCCAGTAACTGCAGTTTTGCCTGTTCGATTGTAAACCGAATTTCAACTGTTTGAATCATTCGTTGAATTATTTTGCGTCTTGCGTTATTTGGTCTTTGGATCATTGCTTTGTGTCACAGCTTATTGTTTACTGATACAGTTGAACTTCTTTATGTTTCAACAAACACTCATAGCATTGTGAAGAATGCGTAAAGCAATGACCATCACCTTTTGGTAAATCTGTCACTGCGCTTAGGCTCCTTTTTTCTTGTTAAAGTTGTTTTCCCTCTTCCTTCATTCTATCATACTTCTTTCAAGTTTACTTTTTGTTTCTTCTGACCGTGGCAGCAAAAACTTTGCAAGCTTTCCAATGTTTTTGCTTTTTGGTCGGGATTTTGTGTTTTGCATTTTGTGTTCATTGTAGTTTTCTCTATTTCTTGACTAAAAATTGTACTAAATAGTTTTTGTTCTAACATCTCTCTAAGATTAATTTTTGAACTTACAACTTGTTGTGCTTTTGGAATGAAACTTTTGGCTCGGGAGGTTTTGGTTGAGTTATTTCCTTGTTGCCTCCACATAAATCACTTGACTCGTTTGAACTAAACTCTGAACTTTGTACTTCTGTTATCCGACTTTTTTATCTGCTTAGCTTGCTCGGGATAATTTTACTTGTCCTGGTTTTTGAACTGGTCCTTACATTTTTGAGCTTCGGGACCAAACTTGCTAGTTTTCATTGCGTTTTTTTCAATTTGGCTCGGCAACCAAAACTTTTTAAATGGTCAGTTTCGGATTTTCTTTTAAAAAACATTCGAATAAAGATTTTTAACATATTTCGCAGTGTTCATGCGCGTAACCAAAAAAATGGTTGCTTTTATTCAATCAAAAGGCATCGTTATTACTGCATTTTTTCTATTTTGTATCTTTCAGAAACGCCACTTTGCTCTGGGATTTCAGGTACTGTAAACATATGGTTGATTTTGTTTTCACGCGAAACGTTTCAGGCTTTTTTTCCCTACTATCTATCTTTATCTGACCGCAGAATCTTTGGGGTTGAATTTTCAGCCGCATAATCCTTAAAACATTTTTGTACTCCAGATTTGTACCTCAAGTACCTAACAATTGTAGCCAGTGAATTCATCAACAAGAAAAACAACATAGCAATCAAAGTTTATACTAGAGGGAGTAACAGGTCCCAATACATCTGAGAATACACTTCTATGCTTTTTAGTAGTTTTTGTTCTCACTCAGTTTAGATATCGCCTTCTTGACTATCTTAGCAATTACACAAGTCGATCGATTCGTTGTTTTGATAATTACTGTGCAGTCTTATTTTTTGGGCTTAAAAACCATATTTTCTTGTGTCAAATTTTTCCTAGTTTCCTGTGCATAATTTTGTGCATCAGTTTCCTGTCCGATTTTCCTGTGCATCATTTTGCATCGTTTGAGATTTCACCCGTTTCACCCGTTTTAAGATTCAAAGCACTGCTTTTACTGAAATGCATTATCGTTTGACTTTGTCCAACTATTTTGAAATTCCAAACCAGATTCGCTTGGTAAATTGGTTCATTCAATACTTGTTTTAAACCATAGACATATTTTGTGCCCTTAGAACCTTTTGCACTCATCTCGACTTCTTCCTCACCTTCAACGTTTGTTTTCACTACGTCTGGTTTGTTGACTACTGTATCTAGTCTGGCATTACTTTCAAACCAATTTTTTTGGGTTATTTCGTGATCTATATTGGCGGAATCATGGCCGAAGTCAAGTTTTTTTGCTCCAACGAAACTGTTTTGCTCACGTGTTAACCTTGAAGCTAAACTTGCAATAATGTTTTGGTTGCTTTCACATACTTTAGCAGAGTAATATTTTCCTTAGATACTGTTCACTGTCATTTTTGAACAATTTCAATGCACATGAATAATTTCAATTCACATGTTTTATCTCAGATAAAACAAAAAAACCTCTTTGTTCAGACTACTAGAGCTATCTTGCTTTGTGTGATTATGACTAAATGTTTTTACCTCACAACAAGACGATAGTGACCTCTGAATTGAACTTTTTGCTGTCATAGCAGCAAGTTCTCTGTTTTCAGTACTCTCACAACAATTTCTGTTTTTGTCAAAATTCGTTAGTTTTTTTGCAACTGGAGGAAACGGTTGGTTGTGTTGAAAAATTCTTATATCACAAAATGGTCGTATCAACCGAAAAGACCATTCAGGATGATTACATTGAATAACGGTTCCAAAATTTGCTCAATTGCGAGACCCAGTCTTGTGATCTTTTCTTGGGATGAAATGATCGTGCAAAAGTTCATCGTCTCTCAGTTAAAATCGGGCAAATTGTCACATGAAGCTCACAACTGTTCACGTTTCCTGGTTTTCAAATGCTTCTTTCAAAGTCTCAAGGCCTTTGGTTCATCACAAAGTTATTTCTCGTTGACAAAAGCATATCTGATCAACATCAGGTGGGAAAAGACAATGTCATTGCCAGATGGCACCCAATTTGCTTTTACGCTTCTCACTCCCGGAAAATGCCGTTTTTTTTCTTGAGTCTCTTCCTTCTGTTCTTGTCGGTCCTCTGTTAAATCATTTGCGCCAACAATTGGAGATGTCTCTGGGAACTCTTCTGCCCCCATTAAAGTTTCGTGAAGATCTTTTGTCTGAGGTAATAAACTAATAAACACTATATATACACCTTGTTGTTTAATATCAACGGGCATATGTCGTCTTTCACTATTGCTACTTTAAAATAATTTAAATATCATTACGTAATTTCTGTTTATTATATTCAGTTTTTTTACCAAAATGTTCAGCACCCGCTTTTCATTCTTCTGACGGTGATTGACATATGAAAAGCTTGACGCGTGTTCTAAAAATATTATTGTACGCTCTTGTGCTGACTTTATGTGACCTTTTTGAATGACGACCTGAACAAATTTTTCTATAAAATATTTTAAACGTGTTGTCACCGTTTGCGATCGCGCATTTTATCTAAAAGACCAATCGGTTTCATAATAGATGGCTCTGGAAGCTAACATGTCACGGACTGTACTTCGAGATAATAGCAATTAGGCTTTAGGTTCCATTAATTTTGATGAAAATTATTCGGAGTCGTGAACTTTGCGGCAAAATTCGCAGTTGCACGTTTATCATGAGACAAATT
>NW_027452849.1:0-37472 GCF_964194025.1 Convolutriloba macropyga
TGTGGCCTTCTATGAGTTGAAACAACTAAAGAAATAAGATAGACAGATCGACCGGGAGTCCTTTAAAAGACCACTAGACATTTTAGGTTAGATTCGGACTGTCAATTTTATGACACATAGGTCTATAAGGAGAATTTTTTCAAAATTGATATTCGAAATCAAAAACTCAAGACTAATATTCAAGAATTAGGGCATATAAATTTGCAACTACTTAGATGCACAGTATTGATTTTTAATTAAAATGTTCATAAAATTTAAAGTTTCATAAGTGAGTTCAGAAGTCATTTTTCCGAGTGAGGTAAGTCACGCAATTGATCTAAACGCAGAAATGACGTCATGTACACAAATTTTAATTGCAAAGGAATAGAAGTCACTGAAGTCAATTCCAAGAAGTCAATTCCAAGAAGTCATGTCGTGAGAATCATCGATGGAGACGGAGAATTAAAAAAAATAGCCGGTAGAATACCGGAAAAGACTGGAATCGTCGTGCAGAAAAATCTCTACCCTAACTTGGACAAAATCAGAATATCGAAAAAAAAACTAGAAATAACAAAAATAGTAGACCAATATAACATAAAAAGCGTTAAAATTTTTTCAGTTTGTGGGTAGGTGCTGGTGGGAGGGGGGGTTAGGTAGGTACGAGAGGGGGTTAGGTACTTTGGGGTTGGGGGGGTAGGAACGTGGGGGGTATGTGGGGGTGTAGTTTTTTGGGGGGCGGGGTAGGTGGTTAAATTGTATCAATTTTTCTCAAACTGGCCTCTTCACCTTGAATTACATACTGTTACCAATTGCTATACATTAAAAACGAAGCTACTGTTCAATTCCAATGTTCAAAAACAGAAGTCAACAATCAAAAACGGAGGTAAATTCTCGATCAGAAAGAAGTCAGAATTCAAGTCATGAACAAACTTGCTTTCTGCTAAAAAACATAGCCGGGAGTATGCCGGAAGCGACTCGAAGCGTAAAAACGTTACAAAAAACCAAAATTGCAGCTGAGGTAGTTACATTTTTTATCAAACCATAAACTCACCCCCCCCCAGTCTCATTCAAAAATTGGAGAAATTTAAACCACTGTCACCAAAAGAAACAAATTGTAGCAAAATTATATATTGTTGAAAACGTTTGATAACTTTAGCAAAAGTGCAACATAATTAGGATAGTCACAACACTAATAGGCTGAAAAAGTTGACAGGGCTATCAATTCCCTCAAATAATTCCTCATTCTAATCTCAAAAAGATCGTGCAATCCAACGGCAGATAATAATAATAAATTAAGTACAGAAACTAAGTTAATTTTTTCAAAAAATAATACTCAAACTTAAGAATCAGAAAACTACTACAGTAAAATTTCAAATCCTTGTAATTAACACAGGAACTACCCAAAAACTTTTTCCTTGTCGTATATATGCTAGACAACATGATTTCAAACTAATTCAAGAAATAAAGTAATCCAAGAAAAGCGACAAAATAACATTCGGAGGCAAGAAATCGTTTAAGAACAATACCAAGGCCAGAACAAAAAAAACAATAAGAAGTGATGTGGGAATTTTGGAAAAAGCTGGCTAGCAAATTCTCAGCACTGCCTTATGTTCAATGAAATAATTGCAGACCAATGAAATTAAGAAAACATAAGAAAAAGCTGATAACACTCAATTCTTTAATAACTGAAAAAAACACAAAAGAACCAATATAAATGTATGTGCCAAGACAGAGCTAGAATGAAACAAACTAGAATGTGAAGAACATGGACACAACGTAAAGAACACCGTAACAAAGACTAATTCTTGATCTTTGCATGTAAAAAAAATCAAAGTAAAAAAAAACAAGAAAAACGAAACATTTCATTTTTCAGCATTCGAGACATAGAAGACAATGAGGCATCCGAGACAAAGATCCATCCCCCTGAACGGAACAAAAAAGAAAACGCAGAAAGCAAACACACGAAACATTGAAACTTTTTCAAAAAAATTATTGTCAAAAAAAATTTAAGACTGCATTTATAAAAAAAATTTTAACTGTTTTTCAAAATTTTAACGCTTTAAAATGTATGATGTTTTTATTGAAACGAAATCAATCCCCCTCATGTTGCAGAAAAAGACTAATTCATGAAATTGAAACAAAAATGCAGACAAAAAACTGAAGAAAAATTGAAAAAAACTGCAAAAATCTGATTAGCATATGTACAGTTTAATAAAAACAAAAATACATCGCGGTAGGAAGAGGCTTGGAGCATATGAATTATCAACACGGTGATATTAAAGTCCAAGGTTTACATTTCCAAAAAAGCATCGAATAAAAATCATTTCTACAAAAACCAAATTACAAGCAAAAAATTGGGCCACTTCGACGAAAAAACGGCTAAAAACGGTTATCATTCCGTCAAAAACTAATTTTTAAAGTCAAAAAGTCATTCACTAAACGCAGCGCATGATCAAAAAACTTTTCTCGCTCAGAAAAAAATAGTTCACACAGCATTTTTTCTCACTTTCGCTTTCAGGTCAAAACAGCGTCTGAACGAATAGTACTTCCGTAAAAAAAAAACCATAAGAAAACCAATATTCCTCTTCGAGTCGTAAAAAACCACGACGTCCCCAATAATAGCCGCTATCGCTTCGCGGCTATTAAAAATTTGAGTAAACAATTTATGTGTTAGTATTGAAAAACTTAATTTTCCCCGACTACTGCGTTCTGCAAAAACCGCTTCACAACAGGAATCTCAGCCTGGGAATAAAAAACATCGTTTCAGTGTGTTATCAACTGTGTAATAACATCCCAAGTATGTTAGGTTTCGTTTGGGTGTATTTTTGTGAGCAGTTACCCTCGTGTGTCTAATTCTGGCTCGTAAGGGGTGTAGTTGAACTGTCCGAATATCTCCTCGCTCTGAGTTCCAGTTGCACCACTCTGCCCCTTATCACGAACATGTGCCAACCCATAATAGTTCTCTTGTGACGCCTCTACAAAGGAAAGTAATTGAAACATTTACATTGTTCTGTTTTAAAGATCATTTTTAGGCAACATTAATAATTCTAGCATTGGAAAACATCTCATTAGTTCAAAAAAGTTTGTTCAAGTTTATGACAGAAAAAGTTTATTGATCTCTATTTTTATAAAACATAACCGACTAACGTCAGGCGAATTGCTCTCAAACGACTGACACTGATACATCTCCAAACGAAACTCCTCTCTTTGTGGACTTGATCGCTGTCTCTTGTGACATCCGCTGATCCAAAATTTTGTTGATTTCTGACTGAATTTCTTGCAGCACGTTCAAAGAGTTATCAACAAAATTCTTAGCATCCTCTCGTTTACATGTGGTGCGCCATTGCTTGCGGAAATTTGCTTGTGGTGCAACATTGCACGAAAAGGAGTTTCTACTACAAAATACAAGTCGATTTGAGATTTCAATCTGGCAATCGAAACATTTTCTCGTGTTGCTAAATCTTGGATTGCATAATAAATGGGTTCCAATATGTGGTTGAAATCATCCAAAAGATCATTTCTACTCTTGATGTACTCATTGTTAGGTACTTTTACCGTAAGCGGGTTTGATGAAGTACCTGTGGTTGAAGAACTCGGGATATCGTTCGTTTTGTTCTCGTCTTTCTTCGTTTTCTTGAACACCTTCTTCGTAAACTATATTCTTTACTTCTTTTGTGTCCGGGTCGAATAGGGACCAGTGAAATGTTACGGCTGCTATCTGACTACTTTTCCAGAATAACTTTACGCCGCTGGTTCGTAAATCTTTTAGGTCCTGAACTTTCAGATAAAAAAATCAATCAAATATTATCTCAAACTCTTGTTTCGGTTTCAACTTGAAACTCGTTGAATAATACTTTTATTGAAATTGTATTCCGAATTAATAAAAAAATCCACTGATTGGATAGAAACAATGCAACTGATTCTCAAGGCAATCTGAGCAACTTAAGAATTAACAACTTGGAACAATGTTTACATTATAAGTAAACAACAGCATAAAGGTTAACAATTTGGTTTTTGGATTATCGAGCAATAATAAATTCTATGATTGGAAAATACCCAGAATAAAATTAGCAAAACCATTTAAGTCAAATAGGTTGATTAAACTTACTTAAAAATTTGAATAATCTTTATGAAATTGAACAAAATTATAAAAGTCAAGTTGTTTGAGACAATAAAGAGGCCAATAGTAATGTCAACCACCGGAAACTCACACTTAAAAATTGGAGCAATTGACCATGAAATTTTAGCACTCACTTATTTCAATAGAAAGAATTAAGAATAAATAAAGTTAGCTTCGTAGATAAATACTTCCGAATTTTTGCTGAATTTTGAGATTTTCGCATACGCGTTCTCTGAAAAATGTTTGTCGGAAGTTGGGCAATCCAATGGTACTGTTGTACAGCTCGTCAGAAAAAAAGGTGAAACCCACCCTCCCCCCATGTTGCTATCTCCGACTTCACCTTCAAGGTAATATTTCACTTTGAAGAAAGGGTTAGTGTATCATGTGCAAAGTAACAGCACATTTCGGGAAAATGACAACTAATATAAAATCTGATTGGCTGGAGACTACTGATAAATGATAAACACTTAAAACAACTAAATGTACACAGTTCGGGACAATAAATTAGAATATTACATAATCAAAAAAGTTCTGACCGCAACATAGCCGGCACAGTTTTTGGTCACTTTACAAAAATAACATCATTTGCTGTCAATAATGACTGGTATAATTTTTGTTACTGGTCATTTGTAACATCCCAGTGGAGTTTTTATCAAAGCTAATCCTACTATCTGATCATCACTTCTGCAGACTTCCTCAACTCTACCCAAAGTAAAACCGAAGGGATGAGTATGCGTGTCGGTTATCCAAACAAGATCTCCTTTCTTTATCTCTTCTAGTACTTTCTTCGCACATCTGTTCCGCTGTTACAAGGTAGGAAGATACTCTTTCATCCAACGATTCCGAACTGAATTTAGGATACTGTGTTGGTCATGAAAGAGCTTTCTGTAGCTAACTGGTATTCCAGAAAACAATGCATTTGGCCAATTCACGTTGAATTGACCAATTAAGAAGTGATTTGGCGTTAAAGGCTGTAGATCTGAAACGTCGCTGCTAACGTCAGTAAGTGTACGGTTGTTTAGAAGTTGTTCCACGATACACAATACCATTCGCAACCTGTCATCCTTCAGGCTTTGCTTTCCCAAGACATTAAATAGCGCTTTTTTGCAGGATCGTACCAACCTTTCCCAAACTCCACCAAAGTGAGGCGCTGCTGGTGGATTGAAAGACCACTTGGTGCCTGACTCCCTTAATTTGACTGTGATTTCATCCTTTGGAGCTCTGCGAAACAATCCTTGAACTCTCGCGCTGCTCCAACAATATTTGTACCATTACCCGAAATGATTGTCTTTGGCTGACCTCGTCTTGCAATGAATCGATGGACTGCATCAAGACATGAAGTCGTTTCCAAACTGTCATATAAATCTAAGTGCACTGCTCATGCACTTAAACAGGCATACCCATTTCTTTACTGTCCGTCTAAACATCATTACTTCGAAAGGTTCAAAATAATCAACACCTGTGTTCGTAAACGGTCGTTCATAACTCTGTCGATCGGAAGATCACTCGTTTGTGGTGGCCTGATGCTTGCAAACAATCGACACTGTACACAATTGTGTTTGACTGATCGGAGGGCATTTCGTAACCCAATTATCCAAAACTTCTTTTGGACTTCGTTTCTAATATACTCGATACCTTCGTGGTGAAGGACTTTGTACTGATAATTCAAGTACAGCTGAACTGCTCTGTTGTTGCTGGGCAAAATAACAGGATATTTTGTTCAATATGGAAAAACTGCTTTACGGAAGGAGTCGTCCTATTGCTCTCAAAATCCCGTCAGAGTCGATGAAGAGTACCAATGAGATAATGTTCTGCGCAAACGGTTGAACTGGCTGAACTTTTCCCATATCAAGATGTTTTGTCTATCATCCTTAGTTATGAACACATTAACGTCCATATTTTGCCCAACTGGGCGTTGGTTGTCTTCTTCTAAAGCTATTGGTTGTTTGAGCCGCTCGGGACCTTGAGTCCAGTTAATTCTCGAAACATCGTCAAAACTGCTTCCTCTCGTTCCTAAATTGGCTGGGTTCTTCACACCCGCAAAATAATGCCATTCGTGACTGTTGACGTGTCCAGTATTTGCTTGACCTGATCCACTGAATTATTGTTTTGGAATCTGACCACCTAAACTTTTTGTGAAAATGAAGACAGTGCTCTTTGATGATAGCATCCTTCCATTTGTTTCCAGTGACTGCTGCCATTAATTCCAGTTTAGGGATTGAGTGATGGTTCACTGGAGCAACTCGTGCTTTTACCATGATTAATGAATCTTCTCGTTCTTTTTTCCTGGACTCTGTAACAAGTTAAGCTACAGCACAGAAGGCATCTTCAGAGGCGTCACCAAAAACATGCAATTCATTTGTGACGTTTTCATCGCTTGTTTGATACCATCTGCTCACTTCGAAAGCTTCACCGCATTCGCAGCGATCCAATCGGCAAACTGGTTGTTCAAGTTTTTGTCAATTTAGCATTCCCATTATTGTCATTTCGTATGCCATATTCCTTCCAGAATTATTCTTCATCTGATGACAAAAGGTGCTAGGAATACTAATGGGTCAAAAACACTTGAAACAACTGATAGGACCTTACGCTGTGCCCATCTGCTCTCTGGACACAAATTCCAAAGCTCTAGAAGCTTTGAGTGCGTCAGAGACATTATTCCACTCAAGATCAAATATTTTCAAAGCTTTGTCATGAACTTTATTTCTGTCGAAGTTCGTCTCCCATTTTGTGAGTTTAAAACGAACTTTTGCCAAAAGTTTTGTTAACTCCAATTTGATGTCTACTGCTGTTATTTCACTATTCAGGGGAACTAACAAGTCGTCCATATAAAAATAATGTGACGCTACAAGTTAAGCTACAGCACAGAAGGCATCTTCAGAGGCGTCACCAAAAACATGCAATTCATTTGTGACTTTTTCATCGCTTGTTTGATACCATCTGCTCACTTCGAAAGCTTCACCGCATTCGCAGCGATCCAATCGGCAAACTGGTTGTTCAAGTTTTTGTCAATTTAGCATTCCCATTATTGTCATTTCGTATGCCATATTCCTTCCAGAATTATTCTTCATCTGATGACAAAAGGTGCTAGGAATACTAATGGGTCAAAAACACTTGAAACAACTGATAGGACCTTACTCTGTGCCCATCTGCTCTCTGGACACAAATTCCAAAGCTCTAGAAGCTTTGAGTGCGTCAGAGACATTATTCCACTCAAGATCAAATATTTTCAAAGCTTTGTCATGAACTTTATTTCTGTCGAAGTTCGTCTCCCATTTTGTGAGTTTAAAACGAACTTTTGCCAAAGGTTTTGTTAACTCCAATTTGATGTCTACTGCTGTTATTTCACTATTCAGGGGAACTAACAAGTCGTCCATATAAAAATAATGTGACGCTACAAGTTAAGCTACAGCACAGAAGGCATCTTCAGAGGCGTCACCAAAAACATGCAATTCATTTGTGACTTTTTCATCGCTTGTTTGATACCATCTGCTCACTTCGAAAGCTTCACCGCATTCGCAGCGATCCAATCGGCAAACTGGTTGTTCAAGTTTTTGTCAATTTAGCATTCCCATTATTGTCATTTCGTATGCCATATTCCTTCCAGAATTATTCTTCATCTGATGACAAAAGGTGCTAGGAATACTAATGGGTCAAAAACACTTGAAACAACTGATAGGACCTTACGCTGTGCCCATCTGCTCTCTGGACACAAATTCCAAAGCTCTAGAAGCTTTGAGTGCGTCAGAGACATTATTCCACTCAAGATCAAATGTTTTCAAAGCTTTGTCATGAACTTTATTTCTGTCGAAGTTCGTCTCCCATTTTGTGAGTTTAAAACGAACTTTTGCCAAAAGTTTTGTTAACTCCAATTTGATGTCTACTGCTGTTATTTCACTATTCAGGGGAACTACGAAGTCGTCCATATAAAAATAATGTGACGCGATTTGACTCGAATACAAATGTATTATCCAGATCGCATCGTTGAAGGGCAAAATTTGCATATGTTGGAGATGACTTAGCTCCAAAGATGTGCCGACGTTACTGATACATAACAACTTGGTCGTTTTCGTTAAACCGAAGAAATTGCAATAATTTTCTTTCTTCAGGCTTGACCTCAACTTGAAGAAACATTTCTTCGATATCTGCTGTCATCGCAAACTTGTTTTCTCGAAATCTTGATAGAATGCCCATCAAACTCGCCAACAGGTCTGTTCCCGCTAAGAGCATATCATTAAGCGAGTAACCAAGAAATTCACTTGCTGCTTTGCAAACTCTCCTCACTTTATCTGGTTTTGAGAGGATTTAATACCGGTTGATGAGATCGTCGCGAGTTTAGGCAAGTTCGTCAGGGGATAGGATGGAAACATATCCTTTTCGCAAATCGAACGCTATTGTTTCACTGTATTTTGTTTTGAGTGATGGGTCTTTGCCAAGCCGTCGTTTTAGTACTCATGGTTGTCCCACTGCTGACGCAAATTTGTTTGACAAAGCTGATTGATTTCCGTTCCACAGCAAACCAACTTCGCACCGATCTCCATTGAACTTCACTTTGGAGTTCAGGATTTCACTTGCCAGCTTATCTTCTCTGCTCCTTTTGTCAGTAACCATCGAAGTGCCGTAGGACTCCATATCCCACCATTTCTTGACAACTTCTGCTAGTTTGACTTCATCTTCATTCGCAACATGACAAGCTGCACCACTTAAAAGGATTTAACTCACTGGAAGTGGGCCACTGACCGTCCAACCCAGTGGAAGCTTGACTTAACATGATTTGTTTTCTCCGCCACTATCATACTCCAGTGGTCAAATTAGCTAGTAGAATTTATGACCCAAGATGATGGTCACCTTCTTGAGGTCAATTTCTTTAAATGCCACGCATTTCAGATACGGGTATTTTTGCTTCATCTCTTGGACGTTGTACACACTTCTGCTAATTTCTAGGTTCTTCTGACTATTAACAGTAAGCTGCTTTCTTTTAATTTTAAGGCCGTTAGCTAGCCCAATTGCCCAATTGCAGTGCCTCGCTTGAAGTACTTTGTGTACCATGGATTCACGTCACATTTAAAGAGATTGTTTCTCTGACTAACTGGAGTCTGTCCAAAATATCTTTGTCAACCCACGTCTGAGTTGAACCTGTATCACATAATGAAAGAATGTCTTCAAACTGTCCGTCCTGATCAAGATTCTCACTCTTGCAACCTGCGTAATACCTCTTACTGACTCTGAACTACTGGTCAGTTTCGTGCTTTCTGACTTCACAGAGACTGATGAAACTTCAGATTTCTTCCTGTATTTCAAAAGTCTGTTGTGAGTCTTCTCGCAGTTGTCAATTCCACATATTTTTTCCTGGACATTCCTCAGCTGCGGACAAACAAGCAAAGCACAATCTCTTTTCCTTTGCAACGTCGTATCGATCTTGCGTTTTCATATTCTTGATTTTCTCGCAATTCCATATTTGATGAGGGCTTCGATCCGTCAGACTGCTCCCCGGAAAAGTCTCAAGCTTAGCTTCTAGCTTTTTGATCTGCAACTTATCTTCAAGCTGTCTCATTTGATCGTCATGATCTCGTTGCTTTCGTTCAAACTGCAATTCAAGCTTCTTCATCTCAAGTTCAGCCTTCTTTTTTGCTTTTTCTTGTCTTTGCTCCACTCGTTGATGACGTTGACACTTTTTTCCCCTTCGTCAATAAATTCCTTTTCGAGAGATCAATTGATTGGCATTGAAACCAAAGAAACTGACTTTGGACTGTCTTCGACGTTGTTTCTGCTGTCTGTACTTGGAACAATTTGCACACCACTATCTAACAGAAGGTTGTTCGTTAGTGTTAGGTTCAGTAGCGTGCCTTCAGTTGTTGTTGTGAAGACTGAAACTGATACATCTTCAAACGAAACTCCTCTCTTTGTGGACTTGATCGCTGTCTCTTATGACATCCGCTGATCCAAAATTTTGTTGATTTCCGACTGAAATTCTTGCAGCACGTTCAAAGAGTTATCAACAAAATTCTTAGCATCCTCTCGTTTACATGTGGTGCGCCATTGCTTGCGGAAATTTGCTTGTGGTGCAACATTGCACGAAAAGGAGTTTCTACTACAAAATACAAGTCGATTTGAGATTTCAATCTGGCAATCGAAACATTTTCTCGTGTTGCTAAATCTTGGATTGCATAATAAATGGGTTTCAATATGTGGTTGAAATCTTCCAAAAGATCATTTCTACTCTTGATGTAATCATTGTTAGGTACTTTTACCGTAAGCGGGTTTGATGAAGTACCTGTGGTTGAAGAACTCGGGATATCGTTCGTTTTGTTCTCGTCTTTCTTCGTTTTCTTGAACTTCGTAAACTATATTCTTTACTTTTTTGGTGTCCGGGTCGAATAAGGACCAGTAAAATGTTACGGCTGCTATCTGACTACGTCTCCAGAATAACTTTACGCCACTGATTCGTAAATCTTTTAGGTCTTGAACTTTCGGATCAAAGAATCAATCAAATATTATTTCAAACTCTTGTCTCGGTTGCAACTTGAAGCTCGTTGAATAAAACTTTTTTGAAATTGTATTCAGAATTTAAAAAATAATCCACTGATTGGATAGAAGCAATACTAATTAGTCTTGCGGCTATCTGAGCAACTTAATAATTAACAACTTGGAACAATGTTTACATTATAAGTAAAAAACAGCATAAACGTTAACAATTTGGTTTTTGGATTATCAAAAAATATTAATTTCTAGAAAAGCACGGTATATGAATGGAAAATAACCAGAATAAAATTAACATAACCATTTAAGTCATATAGGTTGATTAAACTTTCTTAAAAATTTGAATAATCTTTATGAATTTGAACAAAATTATAAAAGTCAAGTTGTTTGAGACAATAAGGAGGCCAATAGAAATTTAAAACACCGGAAACTGACATTTAAAACTTGGAGCAACTGACCATGACATTTTAGCACTCACTTAATTCAATAGAATGAATTAAGAATAAATAAAGTTAGCTTCGTAGCCAAGTACTTCAGAATTTTTGCTGAATTTTGAGATTTTCGCATACTTGTTCTTCTCAAAAATTTTTATCGGAAGTTGGGCAATCCAATGGCGGAAATAAAGTTCGAACCACCTCGACCTTATGTTGCTATCCCCCCCCTTATGTTTATACTGATATAGAGTCACCTTGTCAACAACCGTAATTAAACAACTGAACTTGAAAAGAAAATTAATTCTGAAACGAGGCAAAAATAATTAAGGAACGGAAAAATATAAAAACAATTGAATAATTTCAACTTTTTTCTTCACCGGAACAATTGGAAACTGCTATCGATACCAACGAATTCGAAAAGCCATAAAAACCGTTATACAAACTAATTTCGCAAAAAAAATTAACTCAGACTCAAGAAAAAACAAAAAAAGTTCAAAAAGAAGCGTCAAAAACCGCGAAAGCACAAAAATAGAAAAATATTGTATAGAAAACTCTAACATGCAATTGTGATAGTTGAAAATGCTCCCGAAAATACAACTAATCGTAATGTTGACTAAGAATGACAACAATAGTAAAAAAAAGCAAAGGAAAAACTTTAAAAAATGAAGATGCCACGCGTGATTTTTTTTTTGCTCGCTTCAAAAAAAATTGTTTACATGTTCTCTTAAGGAAACGGCAAGCGAATCAATGCCCCTTCTAGTCGTTCATCTATTCGTTCGGCAGTTCGAAGAAAGAAAAAGACTTTTATTGAAAATGTTGGAGTTGAAACTATTTTTGTTTTGAAAAAAGCCGCTCGTACTCATGAAAACTTCACTTGCTTAGCGAGCTGTTTCTCTCTCTCTCTCTCTCTCTCTCTCTCTCTCTCTCTCAAAATGACACGAACATAAAAACCACTCTTGAATCACTCAGCTCATTAGCCAATTGACCTTACCACTATTTTCACGTGATTCACTTCCCGGGTCGAGGTGTCACCGCTAAAAATCGCTAAAAGATGTAAGATTTACGGTGAATTTGAGTAAAAGTGTAAGATTTGCGTTCAACGCGATGAATGCGGTGAAAAAAAACTCTTAAGCGGTGAAAAATTTATTTTCAGGGCTTAAGCGGTGAAAGAAAATTTTTCACCGCTACCAGCAGAATGCGGTGAAAAAAAATATTTCACCGCTACCAGCAGAATGCGGTGAAAAGAAATTTTTCACCGCTAAAATCGCAAATCTTACAAATATTCAACGCGCTAATTTCAACGCTTATCTTATATTCACAGGAAATATCATTGCATTACGTGACAGATGGCGCAGTGCATTACGAAGTTGGTGACACGCATGAAGTAGAGGTTCGAACCCTTCGACGACAGTTTCTTTTTTGTAAGAATTCCGGTGAATGCGGTGAAAAAAAATTTTTCACCGCAAAATTCAACGCAATTCTTACAAAAATTCACCGCTTTCAGCGCATTCAACGCTAAAAGATGCGGGCGCTTTGCGGTGAAAAAAGTTTTTTTCACCGCTATTAACCGCTAATCTTACATTATTTTTTGACAAAACCTCGACCCGGGTTCCAACAAAATTACCGATCAAAAAAGAAGCTTCGCCAATACTCCTCTTCCAGTAGACCATAACGCCTCTTCGTGTCCTAATTATTAATAAAAACAGAAAGCCAAAACCGCACATCGAGTGGGAAAAAGACGGCTCCCAAGATCAATCACATGCTCTGAATGAAGTTCAGGAAACCAAAAGGAGGCCAAATTATAGCTCCAGCTATTTCTTTGAGCTATTGAAAACATACCCGGCAGATTGCTGGAAAATAGCCGTCGTTCATTCCAATAAGCATGATTGGGATTGAAAGAATAGAAGATATTGAAAAAAAAAGATTTCTACACAAAAACAATTTTTAAGTCCGATTTATTTTGATGGCATTTTGTAGTTGAACATAACATACGTCTGATTCTTAGAGAGAGTCTACAGTTGCTACAAGGGCAATACCAATAAGCATTAGAGATGGTAACTAAGACTTATAGGAACGACGTTCAAATAGCGGGCATCTAAAATTGGGCTTTATGGGTTTATCCCGTTTCTACTTCTGACTTCAATTTTTTATACTGACTCTGTTCATTTTGAATTGCTTTGCTGAGCAACTGATGTTCATAATCACTTTTAGCAGAATGAGAGAAGAGAGAAACTAGCCTAGAGAAGTCAAAAAGATATCACGCAAAATGTTGAAAAAGCGGCAAAATGAGGTAAAGCGAAACATTTTTTTATTCGACGAAGTAAAAAAAAACATAGCAAGACAAGTCCTGACGTACAATTCAAAGAATTTTAAATGACTAAACAGAAAAACTAGACCTAGAATGGACTATGAGTGAATTGAGAAAACCATTTTAAAAAAATCAGATCAAAAAATAAGAAAAAAAAAGTCAAAATGCCGCATATGAACAGAAAAACCACTAGCGAGATATGAAAATTTAATCCAAACAAAAAAATAGGCCTAGAATGAGCTGTGAATGGATTGGAAAAACCATTTAGAAAAAAAATCGATCCAAAAAATTGCAAAAACAGTAAAAATCAGAGTGAAATTGCCGCATGTGAACGAAGAACCACTACCGAGGAACCGAATTTTTGTTCAAACACCATTTTTGCACTCTACTTTAAAATTAGAACAAAAAAGTCACGCCGCAAAACCACTCGCTTTTTCGCTCCATTTCCTGTTTCGGCGTGATCAAAATCACTATTACAATTTGACTTCAAAAATCATGAAAATGTGTGAACAGATCTTAAAAAAAACATAGCCGGAAGAATTCCAGAAACGACTCAAAGTGCAAATGCATTTTAGCGCCATCCTACTACTCATCATACAAAACGCGTCTTCACTACTTTATGATTATCTTGAAACAAAACCATGAAACAAAAAAGTAAAGACAGCAAAATCAAATCTGTTAATTTATGATAAAAAATCTGATCAAATTTTGTAATAAATTGAGATCCTGAAAAAACTATCTCTGCCAAAATAACGTCATCAAAACAACTAGTACTTAAAAAAACCACTTACGTGAATTTGAAAAAAAAATACTTTAGGCTAAATTATGAAAAGAAAGCTCTTAAAAACAACTTTCACTGAAAAACTGGAAAAAGTTATCAAATTTTTTTAAAATTTCAAAAGCATATAAATCCAAAGAAAAATTCCCATCAGCCAATAGGGTATCCAGTTGCTCGCAAAACAATAGGCAAGTCATAATAGGCTAAGAAACTTAGCTAAAAGAAGAAAAAAACGAAAAACTGCAAAAAAAAAATAAGAAAAATAGTTCGAATTTTCGCCATTTTTTGTCATATTTCTCAACAAAAAATGATTTTTACCCACAAAACTGTATCCAATTGTTACAAAAAATTTGCTCATTTAGAAGGGGTTCTTCAATACACACTTGAGCCAGTAAAACAAAATAATCATCAAAAAACCGCAAAAATTAGCCCGAAAATCATCAAAATACATTAAAAACCTCCGAATTATCATAATATTCACAGGAATTTCCAAAAACCTGCAAAGCACTACCAAAACCAGCCTAAAATTAAAACAGAATCATAACCAAACTTCTTAACCAAAATAAATGAAAAAAAAACCTGCTTTAAAATGCCGCACGTGAACAAAGAAATTTCGCTCGCTTAGAGAAAATTTTTTCACACATCAATTTCTCGCTCTCTCAAAAACAGCGGAAAGAACAAAAAGCACTCTCTTTTTGCTCCTCTCTTCACTTTTGTTGAGCACCAAAATCACTCCAAATTTTTTCACGCGTTTCATTTCCCGCTTCAAAAATCACTTTAAATTTGATTAAAAAAAACATAGGAGGACAAGTCCTGACGAACAATTCAAAGAACTTTCATTGACTAAACAGAAAACTAGACCTAGAACGGACTATGAATGGCTTGGGAAAACCATTTAGAAAATAATCCAATCCAAAAAATCGAAAAAAAACAGTAAAAATCCAAGTGAAATTGCCGCATGTCAAAAATCATGAAAATGTATGAACAGATCTTAAATAAAAACATAGCCGGAAGAATTCCGGAACCGACTAGAAGCATCAAAACTTCACTATCAAAACCGTAATTGCAGCGGAAGCCACAACTGTTTGTAATAATCCATTAACTCACTGCCTCTCCAGGTCTGCTCTAAAAACTGGTGAAACTTAAACCACTGTCTTCAAGAGAAAATGCAGCAAAATTTTATATCATTTAAAACGTTTGGTAACGTTAAAAAACCGAAGCGGTCAAAAAAGTGATGGACTGAAAAATCTGACAAGGTTGTCAATTGCCCTCAAATAATTCAAGATTTTAATCTGAAAAAGATCGCGAAAGCAAACGGCAGATAATAATCTTAGAAATTAAGTTAAATATTTTCAAAGAAAGCTCAAATTTTAGGAACAGAAAACACCTATAATTACACTTCAGATCACTGCGATTAAGACAAAAAACAACACACACATACTGTTCCTTTTTGTGCACAAGCTAGACAACATGAGTTCATACCAAATCAAAAATAAAATTGATCATAGAAAAGACATAAGCAGCAGAAGAATATTCAAAGGCAAAAAATTGTTTAAAATAACACCAAGGCCGGAAGATAGCTGCAGTAAATAGTCATAAGTGGGTAATTTGGAAGAAGCTTGCTATCAAACTCTCAATACTGCCTTTTGTTGAATGAAATCAATTGCACACCAAAGAAATGACGAAAATCTAAGAAAAACTGAAACCGTTCAATTTTCACAACTGAAAAAATCAATATACCAAAAAAAAATTTAGGTGCCAAGGCAAAACTAGAATGATACTACTTAGAATGTGAAGAATATGGGCACAATGTTAGGAACAACAGTAAAAAAAGACTTTCTTGATTTTTGGAAGTTTAAAATCCATTTAAAAAATTCAAGAAAAACGAATACAGTTCATTGTTCAGCATGCAAGACAGAGAAAAGATAACTAGTCATCCGATGCAAAGATCTATCCTCCTAAAGAGACCAAAAAATAGGAAAAAGCAGAATTCATAAATAAGAAACATTGAAGCATTTTGCAAAAAAAAATGGTCAAAGAATTTTTAGGTTAAGACTGCATTTATGAAAAAGTTTTAACTGTTTTCGCAAAACTTAACACCGAAAAATGATTTAATTTTTATTGAAACGAAATTAAAGTTCCTCATGTTGCAAAAAAAACTGTTTCTAGCAATTACAACCAAAATACAAACAAAAAACTGACGAAAATCGGAAAAAACTACCAAAATTGGATTAGCATATGTACAATTTTATGGAACAAAAATACATCGAGGTTGAAGGAGCCGTTGAGTATAGGAATTATCGAAAATAAATTGCCATATTAATTAATTTTCGACAAGAAGCCGGTTAAAATATCCAAAAAAGAATAAATTAAAAGAAAAAAGCCAAAAATTAACTAAAAGATCAAGAATTATGTGCAATGTTCAACTTGAAACGCATTTTCAGGCTCTGAAAAACACTGTGGCATCAATTTCCGAGGTTGACAATTCAATATAGTATCAAATACATTTTTCTGCTACAAGGAACCAAATTACAAGCAAAAAAATTGGGCAACTTAGACAAAAAAACGTCTAAAAACGGTTATCTATATGTGAAATTCAGACAAAAACTAATTTTCACAGTCAAAAAGTTATTCACTAAACGCAGCGCATGATCAAAGAACTTCTCTCGCTTAGCGAAAATCTGTTCACCAAGGCAGCTTTTCTCACTTTCGCTTTTAGGTCAAAATGCCGCGTGAACAAATCTACTTCCTGTAAAAAAAACATAGCCGGAAGAATTCCGGAAACGACTCGAAGTGAAAAACAATTTAAACGCCATCCAATTACTCATCAAACAAAACGTGCCTTCAATAATTTATGATTATCTTGCAACAAAGTCATGAAACAAAAAAGTAAAAACAATAAAATCAAATCTGTTAAAATATGATAAAAATTCTGATCAAATTTTGTTATAAATTGAGATCCCGAAAAAACTATCTCTGCCAAAATAAATTCATCAAAACAACTAGTACTTAAAAAAACCACTTATGTGAATTTTGAAAAAAATACATTACGCTAAATTATGAAAAAGCTCTTAAAAACAACTTTCACTGAAAACTGGAAAAAGGTTACTAAATTTTTTAATATTTCAAAAACATATAAATCAAAAGAAAATTTCCCTTCAGCCAATAGGGTATCCAGTTGCTCGCAAAACAATAGGCAAGTCATAATAGGCAAAGAAACTTAGCTAAAAACAGAAAAAAACTGAAAACCGCAAAAAATTCAGAAAAGTAGTTCAAATTTTCGCCATTTTTTTGTCATACTTCACAACAAAAAAATAATTCTTACCCACAAAACTTTAACCAATTTTTATCATAAATTTTCTCAAGTAGAAGGGGTTTCTTCAATAGCCATTTGAGCCAGTAAAACAAAATAATCGTCAAAAAAAACGCAAAATTTAGCCCGAAAATCAGCAAAATACATTAAAAACCTCCGAATTATCATAAAATTCATATGAATTTCCAGAAACCTTCAAACCACTACTCAGACCAGCCTAAAATTAAAACAAAATCATAAAAAACCTCTCAACCAAAATAAATGAAAAAAAAACTGCTTTAAAATGCCGCACGTGAACAAAAAAATTCTCTCGCTTAGAGAAAAATTTTTCACACATCAATTTCTCGCTCTCTCAAAAACAGTGGTATGAACAAAAACCACTCTCTTTTCGCTCCGCTCTTCACTTTTGTTCAGCACCAAAATCACTCCAAATTTTTTCACGCGTTTCATTTCCCGCTTCAAAAATCACTCCAATAAAATTGATTTAAAAAAAGGACTTCTCCAATACTCCTCTTCGAGTCGTAAATCCGAGAGAAAACCAATACTCCTCTTCGAGTCGTAAAAAAGACAGCGCCCCAATACAATTCAAATTCTTTGAATTGTAAAAAGGACTTCTCCAATACTCCTCTTCGAGTCGTAAATCCGAGAGAAAACCAATACTCCTCTTCGAGTCGTAAAAAGACAGCGCCCCAATACAATTCAAATTCTTTGAATTGTAAAAAAAATAGGAGCGCTATGATAGCCGGCTGAGAAGATGAGGGCGGCTATTAAAAACCATTTGAAAATCATTTTCTGATTTCTCGGAAGACACGGAAGGATAGTCTTTGAAAATAGTAGTGTGTTATGTGTGCTATGTGATCATCTTCCATTTAGAAAGTGGTCGCATAGCACATATAACCAACTACCTAAAATATGTGTGTTGGTTTGAACAAACCATACTGTTGTTAAGAGACTATTAGGAACAGGTGTGAATATGTAGAATTACCTCCGTAGTAGGAGGCATAGTATTCACTCTCTTGGCTTTCCTCTCCATCCTCCATCCCTCTGGTTGTCAAGTGGTACACTGGACTGTCCTGCTTCTCTCTCGGGTAGTCATCATGATTTCCGTCTAAAAGGGGCTCTCTTCCATGATATACTCTGAATCACAAAACAAAATTTCACATCCAAAAATGTTTCAGTATAATCCTCATGACTTCGTGGTTTTATATGTAGCTTTTCAGTTGGTTTCACGTCACACACTCGTCACGTAATGAAGGCACTAATTGATTTTTCGTTTCAATTTTTACCAATTTCAAGGCTTTTTTCTTTTATGAGGATATATAACCTAACACAATTTCCAGACGGTTTAAACGCTGTGCAAGAAAACTTTTAGTTAAAGCGAACTTAAAAAATTATGATTATTTTCTATAAATGCTAACACTCATTGACAATGTGAAAGAGATTGATAGCCAGCCCGGACAGAGGTCAACCCTCCAAGTCTATATCAGTACTAGGCAAGTCTAATGACCAGTCTTTTTCGTTATTTTTCAGTACTGGGCAAATCTCATTACACGTCTCACAAGTCTGACAAGTCTTGGTCAAGACTTGGATAACACTTGCAAGTTGATTCACACTTCAAAACCAACTTGTCAAGTGTTTACAAAGAAAAATTTTTAATTTTAGAAAACTTTTTAGAAGTGCCACGGTTTCAACGTTAATTTTCACCACTTTTGCGGGGTCTTAAAACTTGATGCCAAACTGATACTCGGGCCCAGGAATTTTTCCAAATTTATGTAAGATCAGCGGAAGCAAGCGTTGAAAAGTCGAAAAACTCAGCGCCATTTTCTTGCGAAATTTCGCGCTGAATGCGTTGAATTTAGCGTAGATCTTGCAAATTTTGTGTTGAATTTAGCGTTGATCTTACATATTTTGCGTTGAAGTTAGCGTTGATTTTAAATAAAATCAACGCGTAGAACTTTGGATGTGGGACATAAGCCACTGACCTCCTGCTTACTTGCCGCCTCTTCTACCACTGTGCCACAGAACCTTTATGTTATTAGATAATCACACTCTTTACAAATTGGATTGTAACATCACGTTTCACATAAATTAAGCGCAAAAAATGCACGACTGACGATGAATTGATGTGAGATCTCCACTAAATTTAACGCAAAATAAGTAAGATCTACGCTAAATTGAACACAAAATATATACGATTGGCGTTAAATGCGTTGAATTCAAATAAGATCTACGGTAAATCCACCGCAAAATATGTAAGAAGTGCGCTAAACTCAATGCAAAATATTTAAGATCTACGCTAAATTCAACGCAAAATATGTAAGATCTACACTATATTCAAAACAAAAAATAATTAAGATTGGCGTTGAGCGTTGATCTTTCATAAATTCAACGCATTCAACCTCAATCTTAAATAATTTGCCGTTTTTAGCGTAGAAACCTCGGGTACCAAAAAATACCAAGAACTACTATAGGACCCTTGGAGATCACAGTGGATCATTTCAGGTAGTTGTATGTCCTTTTAAGACTATTTATTGAGTTTTCCATGGCTATTTTTGAGTTTTCAGACCTTTTTTTGACATTTTTTTAAAAATGGTGTTTTCTTGATCTTTTTTGACTTACCAAGACTTGGATTTAGGCTTGCAAATTCCTGAACTAGACTTGGTTTCAGACTTGCCAAGTTTTGTATGAGAGTTGGATTTAGGCTTTCCAAATCTTGGCCACGGCTTGGATTTTGATTCGCTAAGTCTTGACCAACACTTCTATTTAGACTGCCGAATGTAGAAAGTGACATCTGTCACTCTGATTCAGTAAATATATAACACTTGCAATTAGACTTGCCTATTACTGAAATCGACTCGGCGTTGCAAATGTGGTTGCAAGTGTTCAATTAAAGCGCCTGGTCATTTCTTATTAGGAGGTCTTATTTACAATTTTGATTGTCGTATTCACTTTTGGTTAAGTTTTTTATTGTTGGTTCAATGAGCTTTAATTGCTTTTGAGTTTTTGGTTTTATCTATTTTTGTTTTGAAGTGTCATTATGACCACGTCTAGCAAAAAAAAACATTTTTTGTAATTTCAGGTGATTTTTGGGGGAGAAAAAATAAACCGTCTAATGTCGAAAGAATTGCTCTCGATCGACACGAGGGTAGGAAAAAGTTTAACCCGCCGGGCTTCGAACTATTGACCCATGACTTCGATCCATAACCACTTTCAGTGACCACTTGGCTATCAGATCCTGGTTATTGTTATGCTGTAATCCGTTTAAATTGGAGTGAGAGCATTCGAGATCACTCAAAAATGAAGAATGAAAGCGTGAAAAAGTCACTTGAGAAGTCAAATAACGCTCTAGAATAAAAGCGTAAAATGGTCAAGCAACACGCTTACATTAATTGCTATGAACTTCGTTCAAGAGCAATTAGAAAAACATCCAACTTACTCAAACTTTACACAGTTGGAACTGAAACAACTCGATACAGAGGATAAAATTTAACATTTTCGTTCTGTTGAAAATCAAATAGATGCTTTCATCAGTTCGTATCTTTTCTCGCAAAACTAAATAGCGTAATCGAGTTTAGTAACGTCTTTAAAAACTACGAAATACCGCTTACATTAAGAAAAAAAATAAAATTTCTGTAATTTTTTTTACTAACGGACCCTGGGAAAAGCATTAAGAGCCGCGTATAAAATAACCTCATCTTGCAGAATGGAAACATGAAATGTTGAATGATGGACTAGTAAACTGAAGAGACATTTTTTTTTATCTACCCTGAGCGTAAACTGGTGGATCTCTGTTTGTCTGGATCTCTGAACTGGTTGTACTCTATGAAAGTGAGAGTTCCCTCTTCCTTGTATCTCTCTATGCATTTGCAGCATCTGCAGTAGTCTTCCCTCTTGGCTAGAGCCTCTTCACTTATACGCACATTGCCCTGATAACAAATTACTATCAACTATAACTATTTTAATGTAAAGATACTCACAATTGTGAGGTATCCCTTGCCCAACCACACAAGCAATAATGTTACCATGGTTGAAGTTCCTTTCATTTGATCAAAAGGAACTTATACGGTTTCGTATGGACCAAGCTCTTCTCTTTCAATTTGAGTGTCGACCGCTGATAACCTACTTTTGATAACCTACATCCCGTGTTGAGGAATTTTGTTTTTTACTTGTAAGAAATCGTTGTTTTTTAATCGTTTTCATTAGACAAAAACGATCAAAGCCCTTACGTTGTAATCGTCATTTTATTCGTTATTTCGTCGTTATTTTTATGTAGGAAATGATCGTTTTTCAAAAAAACGACGAAAAAACGATCCCCGCGGGGATTCGAACATTTAACCTCCTGATACATTTACCTGCTGCAGACCTCTGCGCTATCAGGCCATAATTCTTTTATGCCAAAACGATCTAATAGAGAAAAAATTGTTCAAGAGCAATTAAACGACGAAAACGATCCTCTTCGAGTCGTAAATCCGAGAGAAAACCAATACTCCTCTTCAAGTCGTAAAAAGACAGCGCCCCAATACAATTCAAATTCTTTGAATTGTAAAAAAATAGGAGCGCTATGATAGCCGGCTGAGAAGATGAGGGCGGCTATTAAAAACCATTTGAAAATCATTTTCTGATTTCTCGGAAGACACGGAAGGATAGTCTTTGAAAATAGTAGTGTGTTATGTGTGCTATGTGATCATCTTCCATTTAGAAAGTGGTCGCATAGCACATATAACCAACTACCTAAAATATGTGTGTTGGTTTGAACAAACCATACTGTTGTTAAGAGACTATTAGGAACAGGTGTGAATATGTAGAATTACCTCCGTAGTAGGAGGCATAGTATTCACACTCTTGGCTTTCCTCTCCATCCTCCATCCCTCTGGTTGTCAAGTGGTACACTGGACTGTCCTGCTTCTCTCCCGGGTAGTCATTATGATGTCCGTCTAAAAGGGGCTCTCTTCCATGATATACTCTGAATCACAAAACAAAATTTCACATCCAAAAATGTTTCAGTATAATCCTCATGACTTCGTGGTTTTATATGTAGCTTTTCAGTTGGTTTCACGTCACACACTCGTCACGTAATGAAGGCACTAATTGATTTTTCGTTTCAATTTTTACCAATTTCAAGGCTTTTTTCTTTTATGAGGATATATAACCTAACACAATTTCCAGACGGTTTAAACGCTGTGCAAGAAAACTTTTAGTTAAAGCGAACTTAAAAAATTATGATTATTTTCTATAAATGCTAATACTCATTGACAATGTGAAAGAGATTGATAGCCAACCCGGACAGAGGTCAACCCTCCAAGTCTATATCAGTACTAGGCAAGTCTAATGACAAGTCTTTTTCGTTATTTTTCAGTACTGGGCAAATCTCATTACACGTCTCACAAGTCTGACAAGTCTTGGTCAAGACTTGGATAACACTTGCAAGTTGATTCACACTTCAAAACCAACTTGTCAAGTGTTTACAAAGAAAAATTTTTAATTTTAGAAAACTTTTTAGAAGTGCCACGGTTTCAACGTTAATTTTCACCACTTTTGCGGGGTCTTAAAACTTGATGCCAAACTGATACTCGGGCCCAGGAATTTTGCCAAATTTATGTAAGATCAGCGGAAGCAAGCGTTGAAAAGTCGAAAAACTCAGCGCCATTTTCTTGCGAAATTTCGCGCTGAATGCGTTGAATTTAGCGTAGATCTTGCAAATTTTGTGTTGAATTTAGCGTTGATCTTAGATGTTTTGCGTTGAATTTAGCGTTGATCTTACATATTTTGCGTTGAAGTTAGCGTTGATTTTAAATAAAATCAACGCGTAGAACTTTGGATGTGGGACATAAGCCACTGACCTCCTGCTTACTTGCCGCCTCTTCTACCACTGTGCCACAGAACCTTTATGTTATTAGATAATCACACTCTTTACAAATTGGACTGTAACATCGCGTTTCACATAAATTAAGCGCAAAAAATGCACGACTGACGATGAATTGATGTGAGATCTCCACTAAATTTAACGCAAAATAAGTAAGATCTACGCTAAATTGAACACAAAATATATACGATTGGCGTTAAATGCGTTGAATTCAATTAAGATCTACGGTAAATCCACCGCAAAATATGTAAGAAGTGCGCTAAACTCAATGCAAAATATTTAAGATCTACGCTAAATTCAACGCAAAATATGTGAGATCTACACTATATTCAAAACAAAAAATAATTAAGATTGGCGTTGAGCGTTGATCTTTCATAAATTCAACGCATTCAACCTCAATCTTAAATAATTTGCCGTTTTTAGCGTAGAAACCTCGGGTACCAAAAAATACCAAGAACTACTATAGGACCCTTGGAGATCACAGTGGATCATTTCAGGTAGTTGTATGTCCTTTTAAGACTATTTATTGAGTTTTCCATGGCTATTTTTGAGTTTTCAGACCTTTTTTTGACATTTTTTTAAAAATGGTGTTTTCTTGATCTGTTTTGACTTACCAAGACTTGGATTTAGGCTTGCAAGTTCCTGAACTAGACTTGGTTTCAGACTTGCCAAGTTTTGTACGAGAGTTGGATTTAGGCTTTCCAAATCTTGGCCACGGCTTGGATTTTGATTCGCTAAGTCTTGACCAACACTTCTATTTAGACTGCCGAATGTAGAAAGTGACATCTGTCACTCTGATTCAGTAAATATATAACACTTGCAATTAGACTTGCCTATTACTGAAATCGACTCGGCGTTGCAAATGTGGTTGCAAGTGTTCAATTAAAGCGCCTGGTCATTTCTTATTAGGAGGTCTTATTTACAATTTTGATTGTCGTATTCACTTTTGGTTAAGTTTTTTATTGTTGGTTCAATGAGCTTTAATTGCTTTTGAGTTTTTGGTTTTATCTATTTTTGTTTTGAAGTGTCATTATGACCACGTCTAGCAAAAAAAAACATTTTTTGTAATTTCAGGTGATTTTTGGGGGAGAAAAAATAAACCGTCTAATGTCGAAAGAATTGCTCTCGATCGACACGAGGGTAGGAAAAAGTTTAACCCGCCGGGCTTCGAACTATTGACCCATGACTTCGATCCATAACCACTTTCAGTGACCACTTGGCTATCAGATCCTGGTTATTGTTATGCTGTAATCCGTTTAAATTGGAGTGAGAGCATTCGAGATCACTCAAAAATGAAGAATGAAAGCGTGAAAAAGTCACTTGAGAAGTCAAATAACGCTCTAGAATAAAAGCGTAAAATGGTCAAGCAACACGCTTACATTAATTGCTATGAACTTCGTTCAAGAGCAATTAAAAAAACATCCAACTTACTCAAACTTTACACAGTTGGAACTGAAACAACTCGATACAGAGGATAAAATTTAACATTTTCGTTCTGTTGAAAATCAAATAGATGATTTCATCAGTTCGTATCTTTTCTCGCAAAACTAAATAGCGTAATCGAGTTTAGTAACGTCTTTAAAAACTACGAAATACCGCTTACATTAAGAAAAAAAATAAAATTTCTGTAATTTTTTTTACTAACGGACCCTGGGAAAAGCATTAAGAGCCGCGTATAAAATAACCTCATCTTGCAGAATGGAAACATGGAATGTTGAATGATGGACTAGTAAACTGAAGAGACATTTTTTTTATCTACCCTGAGCGTAAACTGGTGGATCTCTGTTTGTCTGGATCTCTGAACTGGTTGTCCTCTATGAAAGTGAGAGTTCCCTTTTCCTTGTATCTCTGTATGCATTTGCAACATCTACAGTAGTCTTCCCTCTTGGCTAGAGCCTCTTCACTTATACGCACATTGCCCTGATAACAAATTACTATCAACTATAACTATTTTAATGTAAAGATACTCCCAATTGTGAGGTATCCCTTGCCCAACCACACAAGCAATAATGTTACCATGGTTGAAGTTCCTTTCATTTGATCAAAAGGAACTTCCCAGGTTTTGGTCCAGACCCAAATTGAGCTATGATCAGACCATCCAGACTGAAATGACCTCTGATCAGACTTTCCAGACCGAAGTTACCCCTGATCAGACTTTCCAGACCAAAATGATCTCTGATCAGACTTTCCAGACCAAAATGTCCTCTGATCAGACCGAAACCAGACCATTGTCCAGACTATAGTGCGCTTATGATCAGACTCAAATTCAGACCATTGTCCAGACTATAAACAGACTATGATCAGACTCTCCAGACCAAAGTGACCGCTTTTCAGACCAAACCCAGATCTTTGTCCAGACTATAGTGCGCCTATGATCAGACCCAAATTCAGACCACTGTCCAGATTATAAAAAGACAATAATCAGATTTTTTTGTTTTTCCAATACTTTCTTGAAAATTAGGTGCAAGGTTTTCTGTGGTAACTGAAGTATACAAAAAAGTACTCGATACGTTGTCAAATTTCGCGCTCAAAACTCGCTATTTTGATGTTTCAAAATAAATCGCTTTTCAACCTAGTCAAGGACTCGTTCAAATGAACTGAGGGTCTAGTGAGGAGTTTCACTGTCCAAGTACAGTCTGATAGAGAAAGAATTTTTGACCTAGGTGATAAACAAAAATAGTACTTGATACGTTGTCAAATTTCGCAATCAAAAACTGGCTAAATAGTGTTTCAAAATAAATCGCTTTTCAACCTAGTCAAGGACTCATTCAAATCAGTTGAGGCTCTAGGCAGGAGTGTCACTGTCCGAGTACAGTCTGAGATGGAAAGAATTTTTGAACCAAGTGGCATAGGAAAAAAATATACGATACGTTGTCAATTTTCGCGCTCAAAAACTCGCTATATACTGTTTCAACATAAATTGCTTTTTAACCTAGTCAAGGACTTATTCAAATGAATTGAGGGTCTAGGGAGGAGTGTCCCTGTCTGAGTACAGTCTGAGAGGGAAAGAAATTTTGACCTAGGTGGTATACGAAAAAAGTACTCTATACGTTGTCAAAATTCGCGCTCTTATATCGCTATATAGTGTTTCAACACAAATTGCTTTTCAACCTAGTCAAGGACTTATTCAAATGAACTGAGGTTCTAGAGTGGAGCGTTACTGTCTGAGTACTGACTGAGAGGGAAAGAAATGTTGACCTAGGTGGTATACGAAAAAAGTACTCTATACGTTTTCAAAATTCGCGCTCTAATATCGCTATAAAGTGTTTCATCACAAATTGCTTTTCAACCTAGTCAAGGACTTATTCAAATGAACTGAGGGTCTAGAGTGGAGTCTTACTGTCAGAGTACAGTCTAAGAGCGGAAGAATGAGCTATGTCTCGTTTTGATTCGTTTAATATTGCAGAAGTTTTTAAAAATTTTCGAACTCGAACCTTCGGAAATGACCACATGCTCACTGCTCGATCTTCAATTTTCCTTCAATCAGAGTGTTTATGTTAATAATTGGTTGATATGATTTACAATATCATCGTATCAAATTGTTAAGACTATGTTGAACGTTTTCGGTTTGCTCTTCGGGAAACTATAACAGAACGAGCGTTCGGTACCAATTGAAAAAAGGGCATTGGAGACTGAATGCTCGGTGGCTTTGGTTTCCTTAGTATTTAGCAGGACTTAATCAAATCACTTGAGGGTCTAGGGAGGAGTGTCGCTGTCCGAGTACAGTCTGAGAGGGAAAGAATTTTTGACCTAGGTGGTATACGAAAAAAGTACTCGATACGTTGTCAAAATTCGCGCTCTAATATCGCTATATAGTGTTTCAACATAAATTGCTTTTCAACCTAGTCAAGGACTTATTCAAATGAACTGAGGCTCTGGAGTGGAGTGTTACTGTCTGAGTACAGCTTGAGAGGGAACGAATTTTTGACCTAGGTGGCATACCAAAAACGTACCCGATACGTTGTCAAAATTCGCGCTCAAAAATTCGCTCTGTAGTGCTTCAACATAAATTGCTTATCAACTAAGTCAAGGATTTATTCAAATGAACTTATAGTCTAGTGAAGAGTGTCACTGACTGAGTTCAGTCTGATAGAGAAAGATTTGACCTAGTTGGTATACAAAAAATGTACTTGATAAGTTGTCAAATTTCGCGCTCAAAAAACTCGCTATATAGTGTTTCAACATAAATTGCTTTTCAACCTAGTCAAGAACTTTTCAAATGAACTGAGGGTCCGGGGAGGAGTTTCACTGCCCAAGTACAGTCTGGTAGAGAAAGATTTTTTGACCTAGGGGGTATCCGAAAAAAGTACTCGATACGTTGTCAAAGTTCGCTCTCAAAAAAAGGCTATATAGTGTTTCAACATAAACTGCTTTTCAACCTAGTCAAGGACTCGTTCAAATGAACTGAGGGTCTAGTGAGGAGTTTCACTGTCCAAATACAGTCTGATAGAGAAAGAATTTTTGACCTAGGTGGTAAAGAAAAAAAGTACTCGACACGTTGTCAAACTTCGCGCTAAAAAACTTGCTATATAGTGTTTCAACGTAAATTGGTTTTCAACCCAGTCAAGCACTTATTCAATTGAATTCATGGTCAAAGGAGGAATTTCACTGTCCAATTAAAGTCTGATAGAGAACAATTTTTTGGCCTAGGGGGTATCCGAAAAAAGTACTCGATACGTTGTCAAAGTTCGCGCTCAAAAAAAGGCTATATAGTGTTTCAACATAAATTGCTTTTCAACCTAGTCAAGGACTCGTTCAAATGAACTGAGGGTCTAGTGAGGAGTTTCACTGTCCAAATACAGTCTGATAGAGAAAGAATTTTTGACCTAGGTGGTAAAGAAAAAAGTACTCGACACGTTGTCAAACTTCGCGCTAAAAAACTTGCTATATAGTGTTTCAACGTAAATTGGTTTTCAACCTAGTCAAGGACTTATTCAATTGAATTCATGGTCAAAGGAGGAATTTCACTGTCCGATTCCAGTCTGATAGAGAAAGAATTTTTGACCTAGGGAGTATCCGAAAAAAGTACTCGATACGTTGTCAAAGTTCGCGCTCAAAAAAACGGCTATATAGTGTTTCAACATAAATTTCTTTTCAACCTAGTCAAGGACTCGTTCAATTGAACTGAAGTTCTAGTGAGGAGTTTCACTGTCCGAGTACAGTCTGATAGAGAAACAATTTTTGACCTAAAAGGTAAACAAAAAAAGTACTCGACACGTTGTCAAACTTCGCGCTAAAAAACTCGCTATATAGTGTTTCAACATAAATTGGTTTTCAACCTAGTCAAGGACTTATTCAATTGAATTCATGGTCAAAGGAGGAATTTCACTGTCCGATTCCAGTCTGATAGAGAAAGAATTTTTGACCTAGGGAGTATCCGAAAAAAGTACTCGATACGTTGTCAAAGTTCGCGCTCAAAAAAACGGCTATATAGTGTTTCAACATAAATTTCTTTTCAACCTAGTCAAGGACTCGTTCAATTGAACTGAAGTTCTAGTGAGGAGTTTCACTGTCCGAGTACAGTCTGATAGAGAAACAATTTTTGACCTAAAAGGTAAACAAAAAAAGTACTCGACACGTTGTCAAACTTCGCGCTAAAAAACTCGCTATATAGTGTTTCAACATAAATTGGTTTTCAACCTAGTCAAGGACTTATTCAATTGAATTGATGGTCTAAGAAGGAGTGTCACGCTCTGAGTACAGTCTGGGATTGAAAGAATGAGCTATGTTTCGTTTTGATTGGTTTAGTATTGCAGAAGTTATTAACATTTTTCGACCTCGAACCTCCGGAATTGACCACATGATCACTGCTCGATCTTCAATTTTTCTTCAATCAGAGTGTTTATGTTAATAACCGGTTTATATGAGTTACAACATCACCGTATCAAACTTTTAAGACTAAGTTGAACGTTTTCAGTGAGCTGTTCGGGAAACTATAACTGAACGACCAATTGGTACCAATTGAAAAAAGGGCATAGTGACTGAATGCTCGGTGGCTTTGGTTTCCTAAGTACTTAATAGAAACAGGTTGTGATATATATTATTTTGAAGCTCGTTTCATGTTCAATGTAATGCGCTACCTTTGGTTTTGATGGGTTTAGTATTGCAGAAGTTATTAACAGTTTTCGACCTCGAACCTCCGAAAATGACCACAAGCTCACTGCTTTAACTTAAATTTTTCTTTAATCAGAGTGCTTATGTTGATAATCGGTTAATATGAGTCACCATTTCATTGTACCAAACTCTTAAAACTATGGTGAACGGTTGCATTAAAACAGTTGTAAGGCATGATCAGGCAGATTTTTAAATTAGTGACTAAAAGTTTAAACGATCGCAAAAAACAGGATCTGAATGTTTGGCAGTTTTTCACTATTTTCTTTAAATTGGGAACCAAAATTAGTGACCAATAGCGCATTCTCTCTCGTGCATGCCAGTCTTCTATCAAAGTGTTAGTGTAAGTCCTGAAAACTTTTTTTGGAACGTTTTTCAAGATTGAATGCTGAAAATCTTAGCTTTTCTCAAATATTAATGGCTGAGTGGTGTTTTGAGCAATAGAACAAGTTTTTCGGCAATCGTTTTGTGTTTTCTAGACACTGTTTAGGTTTTTGAAGCAAATTGTATCAAACAATGGGATTAATTCAACTATTTTTCTTTTTTCACGATTTCATCAAATTGCTGTGGATGTTGTTTTATGTCAAAACACACAAAACACCATAACCTTCATGGTGAGGTGGGAAATTTTTTCCCACCTCACCATGAAGGTTTGCCGTGACCTATAACGTGGAAGTGGGCCAGAATTACACCCACAAATACGCCGGGAACGCTGTTTCACGTTGTTTTACGTTGGTTCCGGAGATCTTGGGCTTCGATTTTAGCCCAAAAAATGGGGTACAGAACAGTATTTTGTTAATATCGGCTAAAGTACTGAACCAAATTAAACGAGAGTGGTCGCATTTTGTTGGCACTAAACCCTTCTTGCTTGCACTGCTTAGTTAGTTTCTCAAATCGGCCTAATCAAAAAGTTATTAATGTTTAAATTTGAAAAAAGTCGAATTTTCGGGCTATTCGGGATGACCCAAATTTCGGTACAACAAAGCACGCGATTTACCCTACAAATGTTAGTGTTTTAGAATCCTCAGTTAGTGGGGAGTATCCCCATATATATTTCTCATACCGTTTTAGCAAGTCCAGATGCCGAATTTTGGCTCTGCAGCCGGAGTACTCTGCTTTTTTGGTCATTTGGTACGGTACCTTTACTTTGGAATAACTCGTTGTAGAGTGAATCGATTTTGATGAAACTTTGTGGTTATACCCAGCTTGAGCTAAGCTTTGTTTTGATATAGGTTTCGTTTCGTTTCGACCAGCAGTTTTTGAGAAATTGGCCAGGACATGTGCCCCAATTTTGAACCGGTGAAGCAGGGTACCTGTACCTGCAGAGCTATGCCAAACCACCTGTAGTGCGATTTAAGGCTTGATTAATGGCTTGTTAGATTCCTTTAATAATGGGGATTGTCCCCATATATATTTTACAGGTCATTTTATGTAGTTCAGATGGTCAATTTTAGCTCTAAATGTGGTGTATCTCTCTTCTGGGGTTATTTGGTACGGTACCTTATTTTCGCTATAACTCCTCGAAGAGTGCACCGATTGAGCTCATTTTTTAATATGATGCGTATCTCAAGCAGTGCTACAAACTGTACCAAGGGCGTTTTTTTTGTTCAGCTGTTTTGGAGAAATTGGCCAAAAAACTTGGCCCCATTTTGACCTCCTGAGGAGATTAACACCAAATTGACTGACAGTAAAGACAGCATTTCTTCTTCTTTCAGATTGTTGTTTGTTCAAAAACTGTTTGTATACTTTCTTTGGGACATCTAGAGCGTGCCTGGATTGATTAATGTAAGTTTCTTAATGAAGTTTAGAGTTGTAAATTAGAGATCGAGCACATGAGTCCTTGAAAAAGTGGTCATACTGAGCGAATGCTCATCGGCTTTGATTTCCCGAGTACTTAACAGAAACACGTTGTAGTATATATAGTTTTAAAGCCTATTTTTGCACCGATCTAATGAGCTATGTCTCGTTTCGTTTCGTTCAGTACTTTAAAAGTTATTAACGATTTCCGACCTCGAACTCCCAGAATTGACCACATGCTCACTGCTCGATCTCTAATTTTTCTTTGATCAGACGTTTAATGTTGATAACCGGTTAATATGGGTTACAATATTATCGTATCAGACTTTTAAGACTATGTAGAACGTTTTCGGTCTGGTCTTCGGGAAACTATAACTGAACGAGCTTTCGGTATTAATTGAAAAAAGGGCATGGTGACTGAATGCTCGGTGGCTTTGATTTCATAAGTACTTAACAGAAACAGGTCGTGATATATATGATTTTAAAGCTCATTTCATGCTCAGTCTAATGAGCCAGGTCTCGTTTTCATTAGTTTAGTATTGCAGGAGTTATTAACAATTTTCGACCTCGAACCTCCGGAAATGACCACATGCTCGCTGCTCGATCTTCATTTTTTTTTCAATCAGAGTGGTTATGTCGATAACTTGTTAATATGAGTTACAATAGCATCGTGTAAAACTTTTAAGACTATGGTGAACGTTTTTGGTGCGCTTTTCGGGAAACTATAATTGAACGAGCGTTTGGTACCAATTGAAAAAAAGGACATGATGACTGAATGCTCTGTGGCTTTGATTTCCTAAGTACTTAGCAGGACTTAATCAAATCAATTGAGGGTCTAGGGAGGAGTGTCACTGTCCGAGTGCAGTCTGGGAGTGAAAGAATTTTTGACCTAGGTGGTATACGAAAAAAGTACTCGGTACGTTGTCAAATTTCGCGCTGAAAAACTCACTATTTAGTGTTTCAACATAAATTGCTTTTCAACCTAGTCAAGGACTTATTCAAATGAATTGAGGGTCTAGACAGGATTGTCAAGGTCCGAGTACAGTCTGGCAGTGAAAGAATTTTTGACCTAGGTGGTATAAAAAAAGTACTCGATACGTTGTCAAATTTCGCGCTCAAAAAATCGCTATATAGTTTTTCAACATAAATTGCTTTTCAACCTAGTCAAGGACTTATTCAAATGAATTGAGGGTCTAGAGAGGAGTGTCAAGGTCCGAGTACAGTCTGGCAGTGGAAGAATTTTTGACCTAGGTGGTATACGAAAAAAGTACTCGATACGTTGTCAAATTTCGCGCTCAAAAAATCGCTATATAGTGTTTCAACATAAATTGCTTTTCAACCTAGTCAAGGACTTATTCAAATGAATTGAGGTTCTAGAGAGGAGTGTCAAGGTCCGAGTACAGTCTGGCAGTGAAAGAATTTTTGACCTAGGTGGTATACAAAAAAAAGTACTCGATACGTTGTCAAATTTCGCGCTCAAAAAATCGCTATATAGTGTTTCAACATAAATTGCTTTTCAATCTAGTCAAGGACTAATTCAAATGAATTGAGGGTCTAGAGAGGAGTGTCAGGGTCCGAGTACAGTCTGGCAGTGGAAGAATTTTTGACCTAGGTGGTATACGAAAAAAGTACTCGATACGTTGTCAAATTTCGCGCTCAAAAAATCGCTATATAGTGTTTCAACATAAATTGCTTTTCAACCTAGTCAAGGACTAATTCAAATGAATTGAGGGTCTAGAGAGGAGTGTCAAGGTCCGAGTACAGTCTGGCAGTGAAAGAATTTTTGACCTAGGTGGTATACAAAAAAAGTACTCGATACGTTGTCAAATTTCGCGCTCAAAAAATCGCTATATAGTGTTTCAACATAAATTGCTTTTCAACCTAGTCAAGGACTTATTCAAATGAATTGAGGGTCTAGAGAGGAGTGTCAAGGTCCGAGTACAGTCTGGCAGTGAAAGAATTTTTGACCTAGGTGGTATACAAAAAAAGTACTCGATACGTTGTCAAATTTCGCGCTCAACAAATCGCTATATAGTGTTTCAACATAAATTGCTTTTCAATCTAGTCAAGGACTAATTCAAATGAATTGAGGGTCTAGAGAGGAGTGTCAGGGTCCGAGTACAGTCTGGCAGTGGAAGAATTTTTGACCTAGGTGGTATACGAAAAAAGTACTCGATACGTTGTCAAATTTCGCGCTCAAAAAATCGCTATATAGTGTTTCAACATAAATTGCTTTTCAACCTAGTCAAGGACTTATTCAAATGAATTGAGGGTCTAGAGAGGAGTGTCAAGGTACGAGTACAGTCTGGCAGTGAAAGAATTTTTGACCTAGGTGGTATACAAAAAAAGTACTCGATACGTTGTCAAATTTCGCGCTCAAAAAATCGCTATATAGTGTTTCAACATAAATTGCTTTTCAATCTAGTCAAGGACTTATTCAAATGAATTGAGGGTCTTGAGAGGAGTGTCAAAGTCCGAGTACAGTCTGGCGGTGGAAGAATATTTGACCTAGGTGGTATACGAAAAAAGTACTCGATACGTTGTCAAATTTCGCGCTCAAAAAATCGCTATATAGTGTTTCAACATAAATTGCTTTTCAACCTAGTCAAGGACTTATTCATATGAATTGAGGGTCTAGAGAGGAGTGTCAAGGTCCGCGTACAGTCTGGCAGTGAAAGAATTTTTGACCTAGGTGGTATACAAAAAAAGTACTCGATACGTTGTCAAATTTCGCGCTCAAAAAATCGCTATATAGTGTTTCAACATAAATTGCTTTTCAACCTAGTCAAGGACTTATTCAAATGAATTGAGGGTCTAGAGAGGAGTGTCAAGGTCCGAGTACAGTCTGGCAGTGAAAGAATTTTTGACCTAGGTAGTATACAAAAAAAGTACTCGATACGTTGTCAAATTTCGCGCTCAACAAATCGCTATATAGTGTTTCAACATAAATTGCTTTTCAATCTAGTCAAGGACTAATTCAAATGAATTGAGGGTCTAGAGAGGAGTGTCAGGGTCCGAGTACAGTCTGGCAGTGGAAGAATTTTTGACCTAGGTGGTATACGAAAAAAGTACTCGATACGTTGTCAAATTTCGCGCTCAAAAAATCGCTATATAGTGTTTCAACATAAATTGCTTTTCAACCTAGTCAAGGACTTATTCAAATGAATTGAGGGTCTAGAGAGGAGTCTCAAGGTACGAGTACAGTCTGGCAGTGAAAGAATTTTTGACCTAGGTGGTATACAAAAAAAGTACTCGATACGTTGTCAAATTTCGCGCTCAAAAAATCGCTATATAGTGTTTCAACATAAATTGCTTTTCAATCTAGTCAAGGACTTATTCAAATGAATTGAGGGTCTAGAGAGGAGTGTCAAGGTCCGAGTACAGTCTGGCAGTGGAAGAATTTTTGACCTAGGTGGTATACAAAAAAAGTACTCGATACGTTGTCAAATTTCGCGCTCAAAAAATCGCTATATAGTGTTTCAACATAAATTGCTTTTCAACCTAGTCAAGGACTTATTCAAATGAATTGAGGGTCTAGAGAGGAGTGTCAAGGTCCGAGTACAGTCTGGCAGTGAAAGAATTTTTGACCTAGGTGGTATACAAAAAAAGTACTCGATACGTTGTCAAATTTCGCGCTCAACAAATCGCTATTTAGTGTTTCAACATAAATTGCTTTTCAATCTAGTCAAGGACTAATTCAAATGAATTGAGGGTCTAGAGAGGAGTGTCAGGGTCCGAGTACAGTCTGGCAGTGGAAGAATTTTTGACCTAGGTGGTATACGAAAAAAGTACTCGATACGTTGTCAAATTTCGCGCTCAAAAAATCGCTATATAGTGTTTCAACATAAATTGCTTTTCAACCTAGTCAAGGACTTATTCAAATGAATTGAGGGTCTAGAGAGGAGTGTCAAGGTACGAGTACAGTCTGGCAGTGAAAGAATGTTTGACCTAGGTGGTATACAAAAAAAGTACTCGATACGTTGTCAAATTTCGCGCTCAAAAAATCGCTATATAATGTTTCAACATAAATTGCTTTTCAATCTAGTCAAGGACTTATTCAAATGAATTGAGGGTCTAGAGAGGAGTGTCAAGGTCCGAGTACAGTCTGGCGCTCAGAGAATTTTTGACCTAGGTGGTATACAAAAAAGAATGTGAAAAATATTTTAGAAAAATTTTAGCAATTTTAGCGAAAAACATTTTAAAACAAATCAAATTTTATTGGATTATGTTGGAAATTTTATTATCTCAGACAACGACTAGTATGTGAACTCTCAAATACCAAAAGTTTTGTTTATGTTTTTAAAAACGTTTGTGTTTAGCTGTTATGGAACCAATGCGACTTGGCGTTCCTTTTGCCACTGATACTGAAGCTACACCCCGGAAGACATTCAAACCGGCGTTCTCACCCGCACAAGTCCAGGGGCGAATTATCAAGCAACCAACAACTGGACGACAACTTGAATTTCTTTTTTCCAATTTTGCCAACGAAGAAAAAGTTCATACAGCAATTATTGGTGACTCTATTGTTGACAACTTGTGCGTCAACAATTGCATTGTTTATTCTCTTTCCGGTAGAGTGGTCTCAGAATTTCATGCACTTCTGGACACTCTAACAAGCTATCGGAATGTCATTTTCCTATTAGGCGGCAATAATTTGTCCAAATTCGATGCAGCCGGACAAGAGCCTGAAGAAGTCTTCAAAGAAATTCAACGACTTTTCTTTGAAATCCGCAATTTGTCTCAAAAGCCAAAGGCTGTTGTATGTACAGTCCTGAAGAGACTGAATGCAAAACATACAAACATAGATCGGTTCAATGCCATTCTGACGAACTCTTCGCTGCCGTCTTTCAAAATGCATCAAGAGGTCCACAAAAAGAAGTGTTTTCTTGAATCTGATGGCGTTCATCTTACTCTGCAAGGTCGCCAAAATTTAGCGTGCGGCATGAACAAAGTCCTGCGCGAAAAATTGTTTATGTGATGTTTGATGTCCTTGTTGCTCAAGTGTCTTGGCCTTGCGATTGATTGTTTTAATGCTGTTTTATAGTATTTGTTTACTAAATGTTGAAATTTTCATTGAACGAATTGAATCAAGTTAGTTTTATCCGATCAGAGTTTTACCTGCTTCGGCTAAAAAAAATTGCGTGATTCTAGCAGGTGCTTTACCTGCTTCGGCAAAATATTTCGCGTGTTTTTAGCAGGTGCGTTAACTGCTTGGAGTAAAAATAAGTTTGCGTGTTTTTAGCGGGTGCTTTACCCGCTTCGGCTAAAATTTTTGCGTGTTTCGAGCAGGTGCTTTATCTGCTTCGGCCAGAATCAAAATGAAGTGTTCCTAAAACGTGCTTTAACTGCTTCGGCTAAAACTTTTGCGTGATTTTAGCGGGTGCTTTACCTGCTTCGGCTTAATTTTTCGCGTGATTTTAGCGGGTGCTTTACCTGCTTCGGCTTAATTTTTCGCGTGTTTCTAGCAGGTGTTTTACCTGCTTCGGCCAGAATGAAAAATAAATGTTCCTAAAATGTGCTTTACCTGCTTCGATTTAAAAAAATGCGTGATTCTAGCAGGTGCTTTATCTGCTTCGGCTAAATATTCTGCGTGATTTTAGCAGGTGCTTTACCTGCTTCGGCTTAAAAAAATTGCGTGATTCTAGCAGGTGTTTTATCTGCTTCGGCTAAATATTTTGCGTAATTTTTAGCAGGTGCTTTACCTGCTTCGACTAAATTTTTCGCGTATTTCTAGCAGGTGCTTTACCTGCTTCGGCCAGAATGAAAAATAAATGTTCCTAAAAGGTGCTTTACCTGCTTCGCTTTAAAAAAATGTGTGATTCTAGCAGGTGCTTTATCTGATTCGGCTAAATATTCTGCGTGATTTTAGCAGGTGCTTTACCTGCTTCGGCTTAAAAAAAATTGCGTGATTCTAGCAGGTGTTTTACCTGCTTCGACTAAATTTTTCGCGTATTTCTAGCAGGTGCTTTACCTGCTTCGGCCAGAATGAAAAATAAATGTTCTCAAAGGTGCTTTACCTGCTTCGGTTTAAAAAATGCGTGATTCTAGCAGGTGCTTTATCTGCTTCGGCTAAATATTCTGCGTGATTTTAGCAGGTGCTTTACCTGCTTCGGCTTAAAAAAATTGCGTGATTCTAGCAGGTGTTTTATATGCGTCGGCTAAATATTTTGCGTAATTTTTAGCTGGTGCTTTACCTAATTCGACTAAATTTTTTGCGTGTTTCTAGCAGGTGCTTTACCTGCTTCGGCCAGAATTAAAATTAAATGTTCCTAAATGAATAATATTTTGC
>NW_027452850.1:0-23571 GCF_964194025.1 Convolutriloba macropyga
GTTAGCTTGAGCTAGCTTGAGTTAGCTTGAGTTAGCTTGAGTTAGCTTTAGCTAGCTTGAGTTAGCTTGAACTAGCTTGAGTTAGCTTGAGTTAGCTTGAGTTAGCTTGAGTTAGCTTGTCTTAGCTTTAGCTAGCTTGAGCTAGCTTGAACTAGCTTTAGCTACCTTGAGTTAGCTTGAGTTAGCTCGGGTTAGCTTGAGTTAGCTTGAGTTAGCTTGAGTTAGCTTTAGCTAGCTTGAGTTAGCTTGAGTTAGCTTGAGTTAGCTTGAACTAGCTTGAGTTAGCTTGAGTTAGCTTGAGTTAGCTTGAGTTAGCTTGAGTTAGCTTGAGTTAGCTTGTCTTAGCTTTAGCTAGCTTGAGTTAGCTTGAACTAGCTTTAGCTACCTTGAGTTAGCTTGAGTTAGCTCGGGTTAGCTTGAGTTAGCTTGAGTTAGCTTGAGTTAGCTTTAGCTAGCTTGAGTTAGCTTGAGTTAGCTTGAGTTAGCTTGAGTTAGCTTGAATTAGCTTGAGTTAGCTTGAGTTAGCTTTAGCTAGCTTGGGTTAGCTTGAGCTAGCTTGAGTTAGCTCGGGTTAGCTTGAGTTAGCTTGAGTTAGCTTTAGCTAGCTTGAGTTAGCTTGAGTTAGCTTGAGTTAGCTTGAGTTAGCTTTAGCTAGCTTGAGTTAGCTTGAACTAGCTTGAGTTAGCTTGAGCTAGCTTGAGTTAGCTTGAGTTAGCTTGAGTTAGCTTTAGCTAGCTTGAGTTAGCTTGAACTAGCTTTAGTTAGCTTGAGTTAGCTTGAGTTAGCTTGAGTTAGCTTGAGTTAGCTTGTCTTAGCTTTAGCTAGCTTGAGTTAGCTTGAACTAGCTTTAGCTACCTTGAGTTAGCTTGAGTTAGCTCGGGTTAGCTTGAGTTAGCTTGAGTTAGCTTGAGTTAGCTTTAGCTAGCTTGAGTTAGCTTGAGTTAGCTTGAGTTAGCTTGAGTTAGCTTGAGTTAGCTTGAGTTAGCTTGTCTTAGCTTTAGCTAGCTTGAGTTAGCTTGAACTAGCTTTAGCTACCTTGAGTTAGCTTGAGTTAGCTCGGGTTAGCTTGAGTTAGCTTGAGTTAGCTTGAGTTAGCTTTAGCTAGCTTGAGTTAGCTTGAGTTAGCTTGAGTTAGCTTGAGTTAGCTTGAATTAGCTTGAGTTAGCTTGAGTTAGCTTTAGCTAGCTTGGGTTAGCTTGAGCTAGCTTGAGTTAGCTCGGGTTAGCTTGAGTTAGCTTGAGTTAGCTTTAGCTAGCTTGAGTTAGCTTGAGTTAGCTTGAGTTAGCTTGAGTTAGCTTTAGCTAGCTTGAGTTAGCTTGAACTAGCTTGAGTTAGCTTGAGCTAGCTTGAGTTAGCTTGAGTTAGCTTGAGTTAGCTTTAGCTAGCTTGAGTTAGCTTGAACTAGCTTGAGTTAGCTTGAGTTAGCTTGAGTTAGCTTGAGTTAGCTTGAGTTAGCTTGTCTTAGCTTTAGCTAGCTTGAGTTAGCTTGAACTAGCTTTAGCTACCTTGAGTTAGCTTGAGTTAGCTCGGGTTAGCTTGAGTTAGCTTGAGTTAGCTTGAGTTAGCTTTAGCTAGCTTGAGTTAGCTTGAGTTAGCTTGAGTTAGCTTGAACTAAGCTTGAGTTAGCTTGAGTTAGCTTGAGTTAGCTTGAGTTAGCTTGAGTTAGCTTGAGTTAGCTTGTCTTAGCTTTAGCTAGCTTGAGTTAGCTTGAACTAGCTTTAGCTACCTTGAGTTAGCTTGAGTTAGCTCGGGTTAGCTTGAGTTAGCTTGAGTTAGCTTGAGTTAGCTTTAGCTAGCTTGAGTTAGCTTGAGTTAGCTTGAGTTAGCTTGAGTTAGCTTGAATTAGCTTGAGTTAGCTTGAGTTAGCTTTAGCTAGCTTGGGTTAGCTTGAGCTAGCTTGAGTTAGCTCGGGTTAGCTTTAGCTAGCTTGAGTTAGCTTGAGTTAGCTTGAGTTAGCTTGAGTTAGCTTTAGCTAGCTTGAGTTAGCTTGAACTAGCTTGAGTTAGCTTGAGCTAGCTTGAGTTAGCTTGAGTTAGCTTGAGTTAGCTTTAGCTAGCTTGAGTTAGCTTGAACTAGCTTTAGTTAGCTTGAGTTAGCTTGAGTTAGCTTGAGTTAGCTTGAGGTTAGCTTGTCTTAGCTTTAGCTAGCTTGAGTTAGCTTGAACTAGCTTTAGCTACCTTGAGTTAGCTTGAGTTAGCTCGGGTTAGCTTGAGTTAGCTTGAGTTAGCTTGAGTTAGCTTTAGCTAGCTTGAGTTAGCTTGAGTTAGCTTGAGTTAGCTTGAACTAGCTTGAGTTAGCTTGAGTTAGCTTGAGTTAGCTTGAGTTAGCTTGAGTTAGCTTGAGTTAGCTTGTCTTAGCTTTAGCTAGCTTGAGTTAGCTTGAACTAGCTTTAGCTACCTTGAGTTAGCTTGAGTTAGCTCGGGTTAGCTTGAGTTAGCTTGAGTTAGCTTGAGTTAGCTTTAGCTAGCTTGAGTTAGCTTGAGTTAGCTTGAGTTAGCTTGAGTTAGCTTGAATTAGCTTGAGTTAGCTTGAGTTAGCTTTAGCTAGCTTGGGTTAGCTTGAGCTAGCTTGAGTTAGCTCGGGTTAGCTTGAGTTAGCTTGAGTTAGCTTTAGCTAGCTTGAGTTAGCTTGAGTTAGCTTGAGTTAGCTTGAGTTAGCTTTAGCTAGCTTGAGTTAGCTTGAACTAGCTTGAGTTAGCTTGAGCTAGCTTGAGTTTAGCTTGAGTTAGCTTGAGTTAGCTTTAGCTAGCTTGAGTTAGCTTGAACTAGCTTGAGTTAGCTTGAGTTAGCTTGAGTTAGCTTGTCTTAGCTTTAGCTAGCTTGAGCTAGCTTGAACTAGCTTTAGCTACCTTGAGTTAGCTTGAGTTAGCTCGGGTTAGCTTGAGTTAGCTTGAGTTAGCTTGAGTTAGCTTTAGCTAGCTTGAGTTAGCTTGAGTTAGCTTGAGTTAGCTTGAACTAGCTTGAGTTAGCTTGAGTTAGCTTGAGTTAGCTTGAGTTAGCTTGAGTTAGCTTGTCTTAGCTTTAGCTAGCTTGAGTTAGCTTGAACTAGCTTTAGCTACCTTGAGTTAGCTTGAGTTAGCTCGGGTTAGCTTGAGTTAGCTTGAGTTAGCTTGAGTTAGCTTTAGCTAGCTTGAGTTAGCTTGAGTTAGCTTGAGTTAGCTTGAGTTAGCTTGAATTAGCTTGAGTTAGCTTGAGTTAGCTTTAGCTAGCTTGGGTTAGCTTGAGCTAGCTTGAGTTAGCTCGGGTTAGCTTGAGTTAGCTTGAGTTAGCTTTAGCTAGCTTGAGTTAGCTTGAGTTAGCTTGAGTTAGCTTGAGTTAGCTTTAGCTAGCTTGAGTTAGCTTGAACTAGCTTGAGTTAGCTTGAGCTAGCTTGAGTTAGCTTGAGTTAGCTTGAGTTAGCTTTAGCTAGCTTGAGTTAGCTTGAACTAGCTTGAGTTAGCTTGAGCTAGCTTGAGTTAGCTTGAGTTAGCTTGAGTTAGCTTTAGCTAGCTTGAGTTAGCTTGAACTAGCTTGAGTTAGCTTGAGTTAGCTTGAGTTAGCTTGTCTTAGCTTTAGCTAGCTTGAGCTAGCTTGAACTAGCTTTAGCTACCTTGAGTTAGCTTGAGTTAGCTCGGGTTAGCTTGAGTTAGCTTGAGTTAGCTTGAGTTAGCTTGAGCTAGCTTGAGTTAGCTTGAGTTAGCTTGAGTTAGCTTTAGCTAGCTTGAGTTAGCTTGAATTAGCTTGAGTTAGCTTGAATTAGCTTGAGTTAGCTTGAGTTAGCTTGAATTAGCTTGAGTTAGCTTGAGTTAGCTCGGGTTAGCTTGAGTTTGACTTCATTAACCCAAGTTAGCTTGGGTTAACTTCATTAAGTTAGCTTGAACTAGCTTGAGTTAGCTTGAGTTAGCTTGAGTTAGCTTGAGTTAGCTTGAGTTAGCTTGTCTTAGCTTTAGCTAGCTTGAGTTAGCTTGAACTAGCTTTAGCTACCTTGAGTTAGCTTGAGTTAGCTCGGGTTAGCTTGAGTTAGCTTGAGTTAGCTTGAGTTAGCTTTAGCTAGCTTGAGTTAGCTTGAGTTAGCTTGAGTTAGCTTGAGTTAGCTTGAATTAGCTTGAGTTAGCTTGAGTTAGCTTTAGCTAGCTTGGGTTAGCTTGAGCTAGCTTGAGTTAGCTCGGGTTAGCTTGAGTTAGCTTGAGTTAGCTTTAGCTAGCTTGAGTTAGCTTGAGTTAGCTTGAGTTAGCTTGAGTTAGCTTTAGCTAGCTTGAGTTAGCTTGAACTAGCTTGAGTTAGCTTGAGCTAGCTTGAGTTAGCTTGAGTTAGCTTGAGTTAGCTTTAGCTAGCTTGAGTTAGCTTGAACTAGCTTTAGTTAGCTTGAGTTAGCTTGAGTTAGCTTGAGTTAGCTTGAGTTAGCTTGTCTTAGCTTTAGCTAGCTTGAGTTAGCTTGAACTAGCTTTAGCTACCTTGAGTTAGCTTGAGTTAGCTCGGGTTAGCTTGAGTTAGCTTGAGTTAGCTTGAGTTAGCTTTAGCTAGCTTGAGTTAGCTTGAGTTAGCTTGAGTTAGCTTGAACTAGCTTGAGTTAGCTTGAGTTAGCTTGAGTTTAGCTTGAGTTAGCTTGAGTTAGCTTGAGTTAGCTTGTCTTAGCTTTAGCTAGCTTGAGTTAGCTTGAACTAGCTTTAGCTACCTTGAGTTAGCTTGAGTTAGCTCGGGTTAGCTTGAGTTAGCTTGAGTTAGCTTGAGTTAGCTTTAGCTAGCTTGAGTTAGCTTGAGTTAGCTTGAGTTAGCTTGAGTTAGCTTGAATTAGCTTGAGTTAGCTTGAGTTAGCTTTAGCTAGCTTGGGTTAGCTTGAGCTAGCTTGAGTTAGCTCGGGTTAGCTTTAGCTAGCTTGAGTTAGCTTGAGTTAGCTTGAGTTAGCTTGAGTTAGCTTTAGCTAGCTTGAGTTAGCTTGAACTAGCTTGAGTTAGCTTGAGCTAGCTTGAGTTAGCTTGAGTTAGCTTGAGTTAGCTTTAGCTAGCTTGAGTTAGCTTGAACTAGCTTTAGTTAGCTTGAGTTAGCTTGAGTTAGCTTGAGTTAGCTTGAGTTAGCTTGTCTTAGCTTTAGCTAGCTTGAGTTAGCTTGAACTAGCTTTAGCTACCTTGAGTTAGCTTGAGTTAGCTCGGGTTAGCTTGAGTTAGCTTGAGTTAGCTTGAGTTAGCTTTAGCTAGCTTGAGTTAGCTTGAGTTAGCTTGAGTTAGCTTGAACTAGCTTGAGTTAGCTTGAGTTAGCTTGAGTTAGCTTGAGTTAGCTTGAGTTAGCTTGAGTTAGCTTGTCTTAGCTTTAGCTAGCTTGAGTTAGCTTGAACTAGCTTTAGCTACCTTGAGTTAGCTTGAGTTAGCTCGGGTTAGCTTGAGTTAGCTTGAGTTAGCTTGAGTTAGCTTTAGCTAGCTTGAGTTAGCTTGAGTTAGCTTGAGTTAGCTTGAGTTAGCTTGAATTAGCTTGAGTTAGCTTGAGTTAGCTTTAGCTAGCTTGGGTTAGCTTGAGCTAGCTTGAGTTAGCTCGGGTTAGCTTGAGTTAGCTTGAGTTAGCTTTAGCTAGCTTGAGTTAGCTTGAGTTAGCTTGAGTTAGCTTGAGTTAGCTTTAGCTAGCTTGAGTTAGCTTGAACTAGCTTGAGTTAGCTTGAGCTAGCTTGAGTTAGCTTGAGTTAGCTTGAGTTAGCTTTAGCTAGCTTGAGTTAGCTTGAACTAGCTTGAGTTAGCTTGAGTTAGCTTGAGTTAGCTTGTCTTAGCTTTAGCTAGCTTGAGCTAGCTTGAACTAGCTTTTAGCTACCTTGAGTTAGCTTGAGTTAGCTCGGGTTAGCTTGAGTTAGCTTGAGTTAGCTTGAGTTAGCTTTAGCTAGCTTGAGTTAGCTTGAGTTAGCTTGAGTTAGCTTGAACTAGCTTGAGTTAGCTTGAGTTAGCTTGAGTTAGCTTGAGTTAGCTTGAGTTAGCTTGTCTTAGCTTTAGCTAGCTTGAGTTAGCTTGAACTAGCTTTAGCTACCTTGAGTTAGCTTGAGTTAGCTCGGGTTAGCTTGAGTTAGCTTGAGTTAGCTTGAGTTAGCTTTAGCTAGCTTGAGTTAGCTTGAGTTAGCTTGAGTTAGCTTGAGTTAGCTTGAATTAGCTTGAGTTAGCTTGAGTTAGCTTTAGCTAGCTTGGGTTAGCTTGAGCTAGCTTGAGTTAGCTCGGGTTAGCTTGAGTTAGCTTGAGTTAGCTTTAGCTAGCTTGAGTTAGCTTGAGTTAGCTTGAGTTAGCTTGAGTTAGCTTTAGCTAGCTTGAGTTAGCTTGAACTAGCTTGAGTTAGCTTGAGCTAGCTTGAGTTAGCTTGAGTTAGCTTGAGTTAGCTTTAGCTAGCTTGAGTTAGCTTGAACTAGCTTGAGTTAGCTTGAGCTAGCTTGAGTTAGCTTGAGTTAGCTTGAGTTAGCTTTAGCTAGCTTGAGTTAGCTTGAACTAGCTTGAGTTAGCTTGAGTTAGCTTGAGTTAGCTTGAGTTAGCTTGTCTTAGCTTTAGCTAGCTTGAGCTAGCTTGAACTAGCTTTAGCTACCTTGAGTTAGCTTGAGTTAGCTCGGGTTAGCTTGAGTTAGCTTGAGTTAGCTTGAGTTAGCTTGAGCTAGCTTGAGTTAGCTTGAGTTAGCTTGAGTTAGCTTTAGCTAGCTTGAGTTAGCTTGAACTAGCTTGAGTTAGCTTGAGCTAGCTTGAGTTAGCTTGAGTTAGCTTGAGTTAGCTTTAGCTAGCTTGAGTTAGCTTGAACTAGCTTGAGTTAGCTTGAGTTAGCTTGAGTTAGCTTGAGTTAGCTTGTCTTAGCTTTAGCTAGCTTGAGCTAGCTTGAACTAGCTTTAGCTACCTTGAGTTAGCTTGAGTTAGCTCGGGTTAGCTTGAGTTAGCTTGAGTTAGCTTGAGTTAGCTTTAGCTAGCTTGAGTTAGCTTGAGTTAGCTTGAGTTAGCTTGAACTAGCTTGAGTTAGCTTGAGTTAGCTTGAGTTAGCTTGAGTTAGCTTGAGTTAGCTTGAGTTAGCTTGTCTTAGCTTTAGCTAGCTTGAGTTAGCTTGAACTAGCTTTAGCTACCTTGAGTTAGCTTGAGTTAGCTCGGGTTAGCTTGAGTTAGCTTGAGTTAGCTTGAGTTAGCTTTAGCTAGCTTGAGTTAGCTTGAGTTAGCTTGAGTTAGCTTGAGTTAGCTTGAATTAGCTTGAGTTAGCTTGAGTTAGCTTTAGCTAGCTTGGGTTAGCTTGAGCTAGCTTGAGTTAGCTCGGGTTAGCTTGAGTTAGCTTGAGTTAGCTTTAGCTAGCTTGAGTTAGCTTGAGTTAGCTTGAGTTAGCTTGAGTTAGCTTTAGCTAGCTTGAGTTAGCTTGAACTAGCTTGAGTTAGCTTGAGCTAGCTTGAGTTAGCTTGAGTTAGCTTGAGTTAGCTTTAGCTAGCTTGAGTTAGCTTGAACTAGCTTTAGTTAGCTTGAGTTAGCTTGAGTTAGCTTGAGTTAGCTTGAGTTAGCTTGTCTTAGCTTTAGCTAGCTTGAGTTAGCTTGAACTAGCTTTAGCTACCTTGAGTTAGCTTGAGTTAGCTCGGGTTAGCTTGAGTTAGCTTGAGTTAGCTTGAGTTAGCTTTAGCTAGCTTGAGTTAGCTTGAGTTAGCTTGAGTTAGCTTGAGTTAGCTTGAGTTAGCTTGAGTTAGCTTGTCTTAGCTTTAGCTAGCTTGAGTTAGCTTGAACTAGCTTTAGCTACCTTGAGTTAGCTTGAGTTAGCTCGGGTTAGCTTGAGTTAGCTTGAGTTAGCTTGAGTTAGCTTTAGCTAGCTTGAGTTAGCTTGAGTTAGCTTGAGTTAGCTTGAGTTAGCTTGAATTAGCTTGAGTTAGCTTGAGTTAGCTTTAGCTAGCTTGGGTTAGCTTGAGCTAGCTTGAGTTAGCTCGGGTTAGCTTGAGTTAGCTTGAGTTAGCTTTAGCTAGCTTGAGTTAGCTTGAGTTAGCTTGAGTTAGCTTGAGTTAGCTTTAGCTAGCTTGAGTTAGCTTGAACTAGCTTGAGTTAGCTTGAGCTAGCTTGAGTTAGCTTGAGTTAGCTTGAGTTAGCTTTAGCTAGCTTGAGTTAGCTTGAACTAGCTTGAGTTAGCTTGAGTTAGCTTGAGTTAGCTTGAGTTAGCTTGAGTTAGCTTGTCTTAGCTTTAGCTAGCTTGAGTTAGCTTGAACTAGCTTTAGCTACCTTGAGTTAGCTTGAGTTAGCTCGGGTTAGCTTGAGTTAGCTTGAGTTAGCTTGAGTTAGCTTTAGCTAGCTTGAGTTAGCTTGAGTTAGCTTGAGTTAGCTTGAACTAGCTTGAGTTAGCTTGAGTTAGCTTGAGTTAGCTTGAGTTAGCTTGAGTTAGCTTGTCTTAGCTTTAGCTAGCTTGAGTTAGCTTGAACTAGCTTTAGCTACCTTCAGTTAGCTTGAGTTAGCTCGGGTTAGCTTGAGTTAGCTTGAGTTAGCTTGAGTTAGCTTTAGCTAGCTTGAGTTAGCTTGAGTTAGCTTGAGTTAGCTTGAGTTAGCTTGAATTAGCTTGAGTTAGCTTGAGTTAGCTTTAGCTAGCTTGGGTTAGCTTGAGCTAGCTTGAGTTAGCTCGGGTTAGCTTGAGTTAGCTTGAGTTAGCTTTAGCTAGCTTGAGTTAGCTTGAGTTAGCTTGAGTTAGCTTGAGTTAGCTTTAGCTAGCTTGAGTTAGCTTGAGCTAGCTGAGTTAGCTTGAGTTAGCTAGCTTGAGCTTGAGCTAGCTAGCTAGCTTGAGCTTGAGCTAGCTAGCTCGCTTGAGCTTGAGCTTGAGCTAGCTAGCTTGAGCTTGAGCTAGCTAGCTAGCTTGAGCTTGAGCTTGAGCTAGCTGGCTTGAGCTTGAGCTAGCTAGCTTGAGCTTGAGCTAGCTAGCTAGCTAGCTTGAGCTTGAGCTTGAGCTAGCTAGCTAGCTTGAGCTAGCTATCTAGCTTGAGCTTGAGCTAGCTAGCTAGCTTGAGCTTGAGCTTGAGCTTGAGCTAGCTGGCTTGAGCTTGAGCTAGCTAGCTTGAGCTTGAGCTAGCTAGCTAGCTTGAGCTTGAGCTTGAGCTAGCTGGCTTGAGCTTGAGCTAGCTAGCTTGAGCTTGAGCTAGCTAGCTAGCTTGAGCTTGAGCTTGAGCTAGCTAGCTAGCTAGCTTGAGCTTGAGCTTGAGCTTGAGCTAGCTAGCTTGAGCTTGAGCTAGCTAGCTAGCTTGAGCTTGAGCTTGAGCTAGCTAGCTTGAGCTTGAGCTTGAGCTAGCTAGCTTGAGCTTGAGCTTGAGCTAGCTAGCTTGAGCTTGAGCTTGAGCTAGCTAGCTTGAGCTTGAGCTTGAGCTAGCTAGCTAGCTAGCTTGAGCTTGAGCTAGCTAGCTTGAGCTTGAGCTAGCTAGCTAGCTTGAGATTGAGCTTAGCTAGCTGGCTTGAGCTTGAGCTAGCTAGCTTGAGCTTGAGCTAGCTAGCTTGAGCTTGAGCTAGCTAGCTAGCTTGAACTTGAGCTAGCTAGCTAGCTTGAGCTTGAGCTTGAGCTAGCTAGCTAGCTTGAGCTTGAGCTTGAGCTAGCTGGCTTGAGCTTGAGCTAGCTAGCTTGAGCTTGAGCTAGCTAGCTTGAGCTTGAGCTAGCTAGCTAGCTTGAACTTGAGCTAGCTAGCTAGCTTGAGCTTGAGCTAGCTAGCTAGCTTGAGCTTGAGCTAGCTAGCTAGCTTGAGCTTGAGCTTGAGCTAGCTAGCTTGAGCTTGAGCTTGAGCTAGCTAGCTAGCTTGAGCTTGAGCTAGCTAGCTTGAGCTTGAGCTAGCTAGCTTGAGCTTGAGCTAGCTAGCTAGCTTGAGCTTGAGCTAGCTAGCTAGCTTGAACTTGAGCTAGCTAGCTAGCTTGAGCTTGAGCTAGCTAGCTAGCTTGAGCTAGCTAGCTAGCTTGAGCTTGAGCTTGAGCTAGCTAGCTTGAGCTTGAGCTAGCTAGCTAGCTTGAGCTTGAGCTAGCTAGCTAGCTTGAGCTTGAGCTAGCTAGCTAGCTTGAGCTTGAGCTTGAGCTAGCTAGCTTGAGCTTGAGCTTGAGCTAGCTAGCTAGCTTGAGCTTGAGCTAGCTAGCTTGAGCTTGAGCTAGCTAGCTTGAGCTTGAGCTAGCTAGCAAGCTTGTGCTTGAGCTAGCTAGCTAGCTTGAGCTTGAGCTTGAGCTAGCTAGCTTGAGCTTGAGCTAGCTAGCTTGAGCTTGAGCTAGCTAGCTTGAGCTTGAGCTAGCTAGCAAGCTTGTGCTTGAGCTAGCTAGCTAGCTTGAGCTTGAGCTTGAGCTAGCTGGCTTGAGCTTGAGCTAGCTAGCTTGAGCTTGAGCTAGCTAGCTTGAGCTTGACCTAGCTAGCTAGCTTGAACTTGAGCTAGCTAGCTAGCTTGAGCTTGAGCTAGCTAGCTAGCTTGAGCTTGAGCTAGCTAGCTAGCTTGAGCTTGAGCTTGAGCTAGCTAGCTTGAGCTTGAGCTTGAGCTAGCTAGCTAGCTTGAGCTTGAGCTAGCTAGCTTGAGCTTGAGCTAGCTAGCTTGAGCTTGAGCTAGCTAGCTAGCTTGAGCTTGAGCTAGCTAGCTAGCTTGAACTTGAGCTAGCTAGCTAGCTTGAGTTTGAGCTAGCTAGCTTGAGCTTGAGCTAGCTAGCTTGAGCTTGAGCTAGCTAGCTAGCTTGAACTTGAGCTAGCTAGCTAGCTTGAGCTTGAGCTAGCTAGCTAGCTTGAGCTTGAGCTAGCTAGCTAGCTTGAGCTTGAGCTTGAGCTAGCTAGCTTGAGCTTGAGCTTGAGCTAGCTAGCTAGCTTGAGCTTGAGCTAGCTAGCTTGAGCTTGAGCTAGCTAGCTTGAGCTTGAGCTAGCTAGCTAGCTTGAGCTTGAGCTAGCTAGCTAGCTTGAACTTGAGCTAGCTAGCTAGCTTGAGCTTGAGCTAGCTAGCTTGAGCTTGAGCTAGCTAGCTAGCTTGAGCTTGAGCTTGAGCTAGCTAGCTAGCTAGCTTGAGCTTGAGCTTGAGCTTGAGCTAGCTAGCTTGAGCTTGAGCTAGCTAGCTAGCTTGAGCTTGGGCTTGAGCTAGCTAGCTTGAGCTTGAGCTTGAGCTAGCTAGCTTGAGCTTGAGCTTGAGCTAGCTAGCTTGAGCTTGAGCTTGAGCTAGCTAGCTTGAGCTTGAGCTTGAGCTAGCTAGCTAGCTAGCTTGAGCTTGAGCTAGCTAGCTTGAGCTTGAGCTAGCTAGCTAGCTTGAGCTTGAGCTTGAGCTAGCTGGCTTGAGCTTGAGCTAGCTAGCTTGAGCTTGAGCTAGCTAGCTTGAGCTTGAGCTAGCTAGCTAGCTTGAACTTGAGCTAGCTAGCTAGCTTGAGCTTGAGCTTGAGCTTGAGCTAGCTAGCTAGCTTGAGCTTGAGCTTGAGCTAGCTGGCTTGAGCTTGAGCTAGCTAGCTTGAGCTTGAGCTAGCTAGCTTGAGCTTGAGCTAGCTAGCTAGCTTGAACTTGAGCTAGCTAGCTAGCTTGAGCTTGAGCTAGCTAGCTAGCTTGAGCTTGAGCTAGCTAGCTAGCTTGAGCTTGAGCTTGAGCTAGCTAGCTTGAGCTTGAGCTTGAGCTAGCTAGCTAGCTTGAGCTTGAGCTAGCTAGCTTGAGCTTGAGCTAGATAGCTTGAGCTTGAGCTAGCTAGCTAGCTTGAGCTTGAGCTAGCTAGCTAGCTTGAACTTGAGCTAGCTAGCTAGCTTGAGCTTGAGCTAGCTAGCTAGCTTGAGCTAGCTAGCTAGCTTGAGCTTGAGCTTGAGCTAGCTAGCTTGAGCTTGAGCTAGCTAGCTAGCTTGAGCTTGAGCTAGCTAGCTAGCTTGAGCTTGAGCTAGCTAGCTAGCTTGAGCTTGAGCTTGAGCTAGCTAGCTTGAGCTTGAGCTTGAGCTAGCTAGCTAGCTTGAGCTTGAGCTAGCTAGCTTGAGCTTGAGCTAGCTAGCTTGAGCTTGAGCTAGCTAGCAAGCTTGTGCTTGAGCTAGCTAGCTAGCTTGAGCTTGAGCTTGAGCTAGCTAGCTTGAGCTTGAGCTAGCTAGCTTGAGCTTGAGCTAGCTAGCTTGAGCTTGAGCTAGCTAGCAAGCTTGTGCTTGAGCTAGCTAGCTAGCTTGAGCTTGAGCTTGAGCTAGCTGGCTTGAGCTTGAGCTAGCTAGCTTGAGCTTGAGCTAGCTAGCTTGAGCTTGAGCTAGCTAGCTAGCTTGAACTTGAGCTAGCTAGCTAGCTTGAGCTTGAGCTAGCTAGCTAGCTTGAGCTTGAGCTAGCTAGCTAGCTTGAGCTTGAGCTTGAGCTAGCTAGCTTGAGCTTGAGCTTGAGCTAGCTAGCTAGCTTGAGCTTGAGCTAGCTAGCTTGAGCTTGAGCTAGCTAGCTTGAGCTTGAGCTAGCTAGCTAGCTTGAGCTTGAGCTAGCTAGCTAGCTTGAACTTGAGCTAGCTAGCTAGCTTGAGTTTGAGCTAGCTAGCTTGAGCTTGAGCTAGCTAGCTTGAGCTTGAGCTAGCTAGCTAGCTTGAACTTGAGCTAGCTAGCTAGCTTGAGCTTGAGCTAGCTAGCTAGCTTGAGCTTGAGCTAGCTAGCTAGCTTGAGCTTGAGCTTGAGCTAGCTAGCTTGAGCTTGAGCTTGAGCTAGCTAGCTAGCTTGAGCTTGAGCTAGCTAGCTTGAGCTTGAGCTAGCTAGCTTGAGCTTGAGCTAGCTAGCTAGCTTGAGCTTGAGCTAGCTAGCTAGCTTGAACTTGAGCTAGCTAGCTAGCTTGAGCTTGAGCTAGCTAGCTAGCTTGAGCTAGCTAGCTAGCTTGAGCTTGAGCTTGAGCTTGAGCTAGCTAGCTTGAGCTTGAGCTAGCTAGCTAGCTTGAGCTTGAGCTAGCTAGCTAGCTTGAGCTTGAGCTAGCTAGCTAGCTTGAGCTTGAGCTTGAGCTAGCTAGCTTGAGCTTGAGCTAGCTAGCTAGCTTGAGCTTGAGCTAGCTAGCTAGCTTGAGCTTGAGCTTGAGCTAGCTAGCTTGAGCTTGAGCTTGAGCTAGCTAGCTAGCTTGAGCTTGAGCTAGCTAGCTTGAGCTTGAGCTAGCTAGCTTGAGCTTGAGCTAGCTAGCTAGCTTGTGCTTGAGCTAGCTAGCTAGCTTGAGCTTGAGCTTGAGCTAGCTGGCTTGAGCTTGAGCTAGCTAGCTTGAGCTTGAGCTAGCTAGCTTGAGCTTGAGCTAGCTAGCTAGCTTGAACTTGAGCTAGCTAGCTAGCTTGAGCTTGAGCTAGCTAGCTAGCTTGAGCTTGAGCTAGCTAGCTAGCTTGAGCTTGAGCTTGAGCTAGCTAGCTTGAGCTTGAGCTTGAGCTAGCTAGCTAGCTTGAGCTTGAGCTAGCTAGCTTGAGCTTGAGCTAGCTAGCTTGAGCTTGAGCTAGCTAGCTAGCTTGAGCTTGAGCTAGCTAGCTAGCTTGAACTTGAGCTAGCTAGCTAGCTTGAGCTTGAGCTAGCTAGCTAGCTTGAGCTAGCTAGCTAGCTTGAGCTTGAGCTTGAGCTAGCTAGCTTGAGCTTGAGCTAGCTAGCTAGCTTGAGCTTGAGCTAGCTAGCTAGCTTGAGCTTGAGCCAGCTAGCTAGCTTGAGCTTGAGCTTGAGCTAGCTAGCTTGAGCTTGAGCTTGAGCTAGCTAGCTAGCTTGAGCTTGAGCTAGCTAGCTTGAGCTTGAGCTAGCTAGCTTGAGCTTGAGCTAGCTAGCAAGCTTGTGCTTGAGCTAGCTAGCTAGCTTGAGCTTGAGCTTGAGCTAGCTAGCTTGAGCTTGAGCTAGCTAGCTTGAGCTTGAGCTAGCTAGCTTGAGCTTGAGCTAGCTAGCAAGCTTGTGCTTGAGCTAGCTAGCTAGCTTGAGCTTGAGCTTGAGCTAGCTGGCTTGAGCTTGAGCTAGCTAGCTTGAGCTTGAGCTAGCTAGCTTGAGCTTGAGCTAGCTAGCTAGCTTGAACTTGAGCTAGCTAGCTAGCTTGAGCTTGAGCTAGCTAGCTAGCTTGAGCTTGAGCTAGCTAGCTAGCTTGAGCTTGAGCTTGAGCTAGCTAGCTTGAGCTTGAGCTTGAGCTAGCTAGCTAGCTGGAGCTTGAGCTAGCTAGCTTGAGCTTGAGCTAGCTAGCTTGAGCTTGAGCTAGCTAGCTAGCTTGAGCTTGAGCTAGCTAGCTAGCTTGAACTTGAGCTAGCTAGCTAGCTTGAGTTTGAGCTAGCTAGCTTGAGCTTGAGCTAGCTAGCTTGAGCTTGAGCTAGCTAGCTAGCTTGAACTTGAGCTAGCTAGCTAGCTTGAGCTTGAGCTAGCTAGCTAGCTTGAGCTTGAGCTAGCTAGCTAGCTTGAGCTTGAGCTTGAGCTAGCTAGCTTGAGCTTGAGCTTGAGCTAGCTAGCTAGCTTGAGCTTGAGCTAGCTAGCTTGAGCTTGAGCTAGCTAGCTTGAGCTTGAGCTAGCTAGCTAGCTTGAGCTTGAGCTAGCTAGCTAGCTTGAACTTGAGCTAGCTAGCTAGCTTGAGCTTGAGCTAGCTAGCTAGCTTGAGCTAGCTAGCTAGCTTGAGCTTGAGCTTGAGCTTGAGCTAGCTAGCTTGAGCTTGAGCTAGCTAGCTAGCTTGAGCTTGAGCTAGCTAGCCAGCTTGAGCTTGAGCTAGCTAGCTAGCTTGAGCTTGAGCTTGAGCTAGCTAGCTTGAGCTTGAGCTTGAGCTAGCTAGCTAGCTTGAGCTTGAGCTAGCTAGCTAGCTTGAGCTTGAGCTTGAGCTAGCTAGCTTGAGCTTGAGCTTGAGCTAGCTAGCTAGCTTGAGCTTGAGCTAGCTAGCTTGAGCTTGAGCTAGCTAGCTTGAGATTGAGCTAGCTAGCTAGCTTGTGCTTGAGCTAGCTAGCTAGCTTGAGCTTGAGCTTGAGCTAGCTGGCTTGAGCTTGAGCTAGCTAGCTTGAGCTTGAGCTAGCTAGCTTGAGCTTGAGCTAGCTAGCTAGCTTGAACTTGAGCTAGCTAGCTAGCTTGAGCTTGAGCTTGAGCTAGCTAGCTAGCTTGAGCTTGAGCTAGCTAGCTAGCTTGAGCTTGAGCTTGAGCTAGCTAGCTTGAGCTTGAGCTTGAGCTAGCTAGCTAGCTTGAGCTTGAGCTAGCTAGCTTGAGCTTGAGCTAGCTAGCTTGAGCTTGAGCTAGCTAGCTAGCTTGAGCTTGAGCTAGCTAGCTAGCTTGAACTTGAGCTAGCTAGCTAGCTTGAGCTTGAGCTAGCTAGCTAGCTTGAGCTAGCTAGCTAGCTTGAGCTTGAGCTTGAGCTTGAGCTAGCTAGCTTGAGCTTGAGCTAGCTAGCTAGCTTGAGCTTGAGCTAGCTAGCTAGCTTGAGCTTGAGCTAGCTAGCTAGCTTGAGCTTGAGCTTGAGCTAGCTAGCTTGAGCTTGAGCTTGAGCTAGCTAGCTAGCTTGAGCTTGAGCTAGCTAGCTTGAGCTTGAGCTAGCTAGCTTGAGCTTGAGCTAGCTAGCTAGCTTGAGCTTGAGCTAGCTAGCTAGCTTGAGCTTGAGCTAGCTGGCTTGAGCTTGAGCTAGATAGCTTGAGCTTGAGCTAGCTAGCTAGCTTGAGCTAGCTAGCTAGAGCTCGACCTATGAAAAGCTGCGCAAACACTTATTCTATAATAATTGCGAAAATTAAAAATTTCACAAGTGAAAAGCTGCATAAACAGTAATTCTATGTGTGGGGCATTATTAGGGGGAGGTGTCTTGTCAAAATATGGCTGGACTAAAGACCTCAACCCAGATAGGGTGGAAGGCCCTATGATCGGTCTGTTACTAATCGGTGACCGATAAAGACCTGACCAAGGCCTGTAGTAAGCTTGGTTAGGCATTACAGGAGATAACACTAAGACCGAGGGGTCTTAGAGAGCCCTCTAGCGGGGCGAATAGAGCTAGATCGAGCCTTGGGAAAGCTAGATCGAGCAGGACTGAAGCTAAAGGATAGACCGAGAGGTCTGTCTGGTCCTCCTAGAGAGGCCAAGAGAAAGTACGAGAAGCCAACTAAAGCTTGATCGGGCCTTCAGCAAGCACGACCGAGCTGTACCGGAGCTAACACTAAGACCGAGGGGTCTTAGAGAGCCCTCTAGCGGGGCGAATAGAGCTAGATCGAGCCTTGGGAAAGCTAGATCGAGCAGGACTGAAGCTAAACGATAGACCGAGAGGTCTGTCTGGTCCTCCTAGAGAGGCCAAGAGAAAAAACGAGAAGCTAACTAAAGCTTGATCGGGCCTTCAGCAAGCACGACCGAGCTGTACCGGAGCTAACACTAAGACCGAGGGGTCTTAGAGAGCCCTCTAGCGGGGCGAATAGAGCTTGATCAAGCCTTGGGCAAGCTAGATCGAGCAGGACTGAAGCTAAGCAAGAGACCGAGAGGTCTGTCTGGTCCTCCTAGAGAGGCCAAGAGAAAGTACGAGAAGCCAACTAAAGCTTGATCGGGCCTTCAGCAAGCACGACCGAGCTGTACCGGAGCTAACACTAAGACCGAGGGGTCTTAGAGAGCCCTCTAGCGGGGCGAATAGAGCTAGATCGAGCCTTGGGAAAGCTAGATCGAGCAGGACTGAAGCTAAACGATAGACCGAGAGGTCTGTCTGGTCCTCCTAGAGAGGCCAAGAGAAAGTACGAGAAGCTAACTAAAGCTTGATCGCGCCTTCAGCAAGCACGATTGAGCAAGACCGGAGCTAACACTAAGACCGAAGTGTCTTAGAGAGCCCTCTGGTGGGGCGAATAGAGCTAGATCGAGCCTTGGGAAAGCTAGATCGAGTAAGATTGAAGCTGAAAGAGTGTCAGAGGAGCAAATGAACCTCCAAAAAGTGAAAATCAAATTTTAGAAAAAACACAAGTTAAATACTGCATGGACAGTATTTCTATGTGTGGGGCATTATTAGGGGGAGGTGTCTTGTCAAAATATGGCTGGACTAAAGACCTCAACCCGGATAGGGTGGAAGGCCCCATGATCGGTCTGTTACTAATCGGTGACCGATAAAGACCTGACCAAGGCCTGTAGTAAGCTTGGTTAGGCATTACAGGAGTTAACACTAAGACCGAGGGGTCTTAGAGAGCCCTCTAGCGGGGCGAATAGAGCTAGATCGAGCCTTGGGAAAGCTAGATCGAGCAGGACTGAAGCTAAGCAAGAGACCGAAAGGTCTGTCTGGTCCTCCTAGAGAGGCCAAGAGAAAGTACGAGAAGCTAACTAAAGCTTGATCAGGCCTTCAGCAAGCACGACCGAGCTGTACCGGAGCTAACACTAAGACCGAGGGGTCTTAGAGAGCCCTCTAGCAGGGCGAATAGATCTAGATCGAGCCTTGGGAAAGCTAGATCGAGCAGGACTGAAGCTAAACGATAGACCGAGAGGTCTGTCTGGTCCTCCTAGAGAGGCCAAGAGAAAGTACGAGAAGCTAACTAAAGCTTGATCGGGCCTTCAGCAAGCACGACCGAGCTGTACCGGAGCTAACACTAAGACCGAGGGGTCTTAGAGAGCCCTCTAGCAGGGCGAATAGAGCTAGATCGAGCCTTGGGAAAGCTAGATCAAGCAGGACTGAAGCTAAACGATAGACCGAGAGGTCTGTCTGGTCCTCCTAGAGAGGCCAAGAGAAAGTACGAGAATCTAACTAAAGCTTGATCGGGCCTTCAGCAAGCACGACCGAGCTGTACCGGAGCTAACACTAAGACCGAGGGGTCTTAGAGAGCCCTCTAGCAGGGCGAATAGAGCTAGATCGAGCCTTGGGAAAGCTAGATCGAGCAGGACTGAAGCTAAACGATAGACCGAGAGGTCTGTCTGGTCCTCCTAGAGAGGCCAAGAGGAAGTACGAGAAGCTAACTAAAGCTTGATCGCGCCTTCAGCAAGCACGATTGAGCAAGACCGGAGCTAACACTAAGACCGAAGTGTCTTAGAGAGCCCTCTAGTGGGGCGAATAGAGCTAGATCGAGCCTTGGGAAAGCTAGATCGAGTAAGATTGAAGCTGAAAGAGTGTCAGAGGAGCAAATGAACCTCCAAAAAGTGAAAATCAAATTTTAGAAAAAAACACAAGTTAAATACTGCATGGACAGTAATTCTATGTGTGGGGCATTATTAGGGAGAGGTGTCTTGTCAAAATATGGCTGGACTAAAGACCTCAACCCGGATAGGGTGGAAGGCCCTATGATTGGTCTGTTACTAATCGGTGACCGATAAAGACCTGACCAAGGCCTGTAGTAAGCTTGGTTAGGCATTACAGAAGATAACACTAAGACCGAGGGGTCTTAGAGAGCCCTCTAGCGGGGCGAATAGAGCTTGATCAAGCCTTGGGCAAGCTAGATCGAGCAGGACTGAAGCTAAACGATAGACCGAGAGGTCTGTCTGGTCCTCCTAGAGAGGCCAAGAGAAAGTACGAGAATCTAACTAAAGCTGGGTCGGGCCTTCAGCAAGCACGACCGAGCAGTACCGGAGCTAACACTAAGACCGAGGGGTCTTAGAGAGCCCTCTAGTGGGGCGAATAGAGCTAGATCGAGCCTTGGGAAAGCTAGATCGAGCAGGACTGAAGCTAAACGATAAACCGAAAGGTCTGACGGGTCCTCATAAGAGGCATGGAGAAAGATCTGATACTAAAGTACCTCTCGGAAGTAATAAAATATGCCTGATGAAGCCGGGTATGATGTTTGTTGTTTGATGGCATTCATCGATTAGGTCTGGTGGATTCCCCATTACTCCGAGTGGTACTAGTAGAGGCTCCTACAGGGGTGAGCAAAGCGAGATCAAGCCTTAGGCAAGCTAGATCGAGCAGAACTGAAGCTGAAAAGCAAAATAAATGACAGGTCTGTCCAAATCAATAAACTTGAAATCCAGTGTGGTCACCACGGGTCACGAGGTGAATTCCTAGCGATTGTCTGCTGAACGTATAGGAAGGCCCGAAACGAACGATAATTTCATTGCACAGTGGAGATACTATACGTTCAGGAGTAGCATACATCGGGTTTGATCTATGATCATGTCTGGTCTCCGAGGATCCACCGGGTTACCAACTGGCACCGCTGTACTGGGTGTAAAACTGGGCCACCTGAAGTCCCGGGTGTAAAACTAGGTGCCTCTGTGCCAAAGTAGCGGCTTGCGTAGTGCATTATGCCTCCGGCTTGCGAAATGGTTATAAGCAATAACAACAGGACGCCGCGGGGTGTTCACTTAAAGGAGTAACGTTCTCTCAAGGGAGGGGATCTAAAAATCTTGATAAAACATTTATTCTATGCAAAATTTGTGCGCAAATTTTGCAAAGTAAAAAGCTGCACTGTAGCAAATTCTATGTGTGTAGCATTATTAGGGAAGTGTTGTTTGATGGCACCTCTCTACTTGATGCACCAAAGAACTACCTTGATGGCTCATGACCGCTGGTAATCTGTCGTCGCTAGTAGTTCGGAACTGAGAACAAATATGTTCGCAAATTATAACAATTATACAGCATATTGCTGAATAAAGCAGAACCGAATAATACTCAGTGACTTTACACCAAGACTGACTAATGTCTGGATTGTATCGTCCTACTCGAGTAAGGCGAAGAAAAGCTAGAAAGATACGCTTTTCACAAAGCAGGCTTAATGCATGCAAACCAAGGAGGAAGGAGTGATGCCCCTCCTTATAATAAGCAGAACCAAATAAAGAACAGACAGCATCATCTGTACAGTGACCAAGAAGAGGTGAAACTTCTGTATGTGAAAAGGCAATTTGAGCGAGATTTATTAGCAGACTAGTATTATGTTGTTTCTAGTAGGCGAAAGCCGAAACATCAACATGTGAAAATCTGATATTAAATCCTCAATCATTTTCCCTAGTATTATACAGCTATGAGTAACCTTAATTGGACACGGCAATTATTGCTGACCGGTGAAACTTTCGCATGGGAAAGACACACACACTTCTTGACAAAGCAATAAGTATTATGCTGTTTCTAGTACGCGAAAGCAGAAACATCAGCATGTGAAAGTTGTGAAGTTGAAGAATTTTTGTGTTGAGTACGATGTTGTTACTAGTAACCATGTCGACAGCTGAGAACTGTTCTCTAACCAATAGAAGGTGAAACTTCTGTATGTGAAAAGGCAATTTGAGCGAGATTTCTTAGCAGACTAGTATTATGTTGTTTCTAGTAGGCGAAAGCCGAAACATCAACATGTGAAAATCTGATATTAAATCCTCAATCATTTTCCCTAGTATTATACAGCTACTAGTAGCCGTAATTGGTCAGGGAAACATTGTTGACCGGTGAAACTTCACATGGGAAAGACACACAAATTACTTGACAAAACAATAAGTATTATGCTGTTTCTAGTATGCGAAAGCAGAAACATCAGCATGTGAAAGTTGTGAAGTTGAAAAGTTTTTGTGTTGAGTACGGTGTTGTTACTAGTAACCATGTCGACAGCTGGAAAGCTGTTCTCTAACCAATAAAAGGTAAAACTTCTGTATCTGAAGAGGCGGCGTGATTGAGATTTTTAACAGACTAGTATTATGTTGTTTCTAGTAGGCGAGAGCCGAAACATCGACATGTGAACATCTGGTTTTTAAATCATGAGTCAATTCTCCCTAGTATGATACAGTTGTTAGCCGGTATTGGTAACAGTAGAACAGAGATTTGGAGGGCAAAACCTGCTCATGGGAAATGCTCACAGAGCGCTATCTACCAGTACACATAGTATTATGCTGTTTCTAGTACGCGCGAGCCGAAACATCAGCATGTGAAATGTGTAATCGTGGGTAACTCTAAGTGTGTAGAGTACTGTGTAGTAACTAGTAGCCATGCCAAAGCATGCATTGAAACTCTTCGTGATTTAAAAAGCTCAAAGCAAGATTGACGAGGCCGCAAGGCTATGTCTTTCTAAATTCGAACAAATCGAAAGATTGTTCAAAGTACAATTAAACTGATTGATCCTGTCAGTTGCCATATGCTTGTCTGAAAGACTAAGCCATGCATGTGCAAGCGAAGCTTGAAAAAGTGGAACCGCGAATGGCTCATTAAATCAGTTACTATCTATTAGTTGATTTGCAAGCTAAATGAATAACTGCGGTAACCCTGCAGCTAATGCATGCTGATTGTCCGACACTGTCGGAGACTTTTACAAGACTACACCGGGTGATTTGCTAAGTACAGACACATCCCGTGATGAGTCCTAGTAACTGAAAGATCCCAGATAGCTTCGGCTTGGGGACGGAACTTCCGAATTTCTGACCTATCAACCTATGATGGTAGTGTAACGGACTACCATGGTTGTGACGGGTAACGGGGAATCAGGGTTCGATTCCGGAGAGGGAGCCTTAGAAACGGCTACCACATCCAAGGAAGGCAGCAGGCACGCAAATTACCCACTCTCCGCACGAGGAGGTAGTGACTAGAAATAATGATATGAACCTTTATGGTTTGTAATCAGAATGGAATGGACTTAAAAGCTCCATTGATGAACGAGTAGAGGGCAAGTCTGGTGCCAGCAGCCGCGGTAATACCAGCCTCTACAAGCGTATGCAATAGTTGCTGCGTTTAAAAAGCTCATAGTTGGATCTGTTTGAGTAGAACGGCAACATGGTCTTCAGTTAAATCTGTTGACTCGTTCCGCTCATCCTTCGCATCGAAGAAATAGTTTGCACTTAAATGTGACGAACTGTGGAAACGGTGTTTTCACCCTGAGAAAATTAGAGTGTTCAAAGCATCCTTTGGGATCGAATAATAAAGCATGGAATAATGGAGAATGACCCGCTACTCGATTGATGCCGGTTGGCTGAGTGCGGTAATGATTGAAAGGAACAGACGGGGGCATTTGTATTGCTACGTTAGAGGTGAAATTCTTGGATCGTGGCAAGACAAACTACTGCGAAAGCATTTGCCAAGAATGTTTTCATTAATCAAGAACGAAAGTCAGAGTATTGAAGAGGATTAGATACCCTCGTAATTCTGACCATAAACTATACCAACCTACAATTTGTCAAAGTCGATCTTGACTTGGCAAGAGATTAACCGGGAAACCAAAGTTTATTGGTTCCGGGGGAAGTATGGTTGCAAAATCGAAACTTAAAGGAATTGACGGAAGGGCACCACCAGGAGTGGAGCCTGCGGCTTAATTTGACTCAACACGGGAAAACTCACCCGGTCCAGACATCTTAAGGATTGACAGATTGAATATCTTTCATGATTATATGGGCGGTGGTGCATGGCCGTTCTTAGTTAGTGGAGTGATCTGTCTGGTTAATTCCGATAACGAACGAGATCTTCTCCATCTAAATAATGAAATTCACTATATGTGAATTCAAACACTTCTTAGAGGAACTATGCGGAATTAAATACCGCAGATGAAGTGAGGCTATAACAGGTCTGTGATGCCCTTAGATGTTCTGGACTGCACGCGCGCTACACTGTGTACTTTTAGATTGAGTACTCAGCCCTTGGTCCGAAATGGACTGGGCAATCAGAGAAAAGTACAGCGCTTCAAGGGGATCGTCTGTTGTAACTTGCAGACGTGAACCAGGAATTCCTGGTACTTATGAGTCAACAACTCATAGGGATTACGTCCCTGCCCTTTGTACACACCGCCCGTCGCTACTACTGATTGGATAGTTAAGCAAGAATTGCAAATTCCTACTGTTGGGACTTCGGTCTCCGGCAACGGGATGAAGCGGATCGAGCTTAATTGTCTAGAGGAAGTAAAAGTCGTAACAAGGTTTCCGTAGGGGAACCTGCGGAAGGATCAGTGATTGATTCCTTCGGGCATGGCTGCTGGTAGAGGCCATGTCTGTAGTGCGCATGACGCTCTGTCGCTAGAGATTGCTTGGCAACCAATCTCGAATTATGTATCGAGCTCAAAAACTACTTGTGTGGATACATAGTTCAGCAGTCATGGCAAGGGACTGCTTAAAGGGAGACTAGTTAGCAAAAGCAGCCTAGCAGAACTGCAGGCTATCTAGATCTCAGAAGCTGGGTTATAGAAGCCCAGCTATAGACTTGTGAATGAGAAAGGCCTAAAAAGGGTCCACAAGTCGCGTGGTTAGAACCGACACGCAAAAATCCCAGCGAGTGACAGAGCGTTGCGCTGTTCAGTGGGAAAGAGTTGAGCTACTCGGGGCGCCCACTGAACTTGCTCCGAGCCAAAGGCTCGAAAAACACAGCTTAGCCTCAGATCCTTTACATAGAAGGCTAGCTAAAATAAACTTACCTTGGACGAGGGTAAAGTTTAGTCAGTTCTTAGGGGAGAGTAATCCACAGCTTCTCGCCCTCTGAACATTCTCCCAGATATGTAGGTCTGGGAGAGTCTCCTCCTGTTCTTCGGAATCTGGAGGTAGACAAAGACAGTACGATACGATCTTGCATCGGGATGACTAACCGATAATGATCATAATCTGACAATTTTTCCGGCTTGAGGCACCGGAGTCAGATTAAAGACACATACTGAACTAAAGGCGTATGTGCAAAGCTTGTCGGAGTGTAGAGAGTCAAGCTGAGTTGACTCGTCACGTGGTGATGACAACAGCCATGTGCAAAACACTCACACTTTATCGTCTATGTGGAAAAGGTTGCTAACAGCGCTCTCTATGAGAGGCCCTCGCATATAACTATACGAGGAAAAGGCGATAGAGTTGTTTGAATGGTGGGGCAGGTTCATCGACAAGCTAAGTTGATCACATTCTTGTTGTGGCATCCTACTAGAATTGGTCACGGTCTG
>NW_027452851.1:0-18115 GCF_964194025.1 Convolutriloba macropyga
TCAAGCTAAAATCATTTAATGGGTCGAGCTAAAGTCTTTTCATAACGAAGAACTTCCAGCTTAAGCTCTTTTCATGGTCCACCATTACTCATTTCATAACCAACAAAGTCGAGTTAAGGTCTTCTCATGGGTCATCTCATGCAGGTCTTCTCATAATGCAGGTTTTTGAGGGATTTGTGGTTCTTTTGAATCGTAAAAGGCGAATGAGCACACATTGTGACTACGTTATATGCAACATTGAACGCAAAATACTGATGGCAAAAAAGCAGAATTATTAAAAGACTAATGATGGACCCATGAAATGATTTTAAATCGACATTGTTTGCAAACATTGTTTCGAGCTTAAGAGCAGTCCATGGGTCGAGCCAATGTCTTTTGTGAAACTTTGGGGCCAGCTAAAGTCTTTTGCGAAAAATCTGAGTCAAGCTATAGTCCAGAATGTCTTAAATTCCTGCTATAATCTTTTCATAGCTCAAATGAGTCGAGTATGGTCTTTTCATAATACATTTTGGCCGAGCATTGTATTTTCATAAGTCTGTACCTAGACATGGGAAAGCAGGCAAAAATGCAGTTCATATATTAACTTACGTTTTTGCCAACAACGAATGTCCTTGCACTCAATCATGGAAAGTTGTCTGACCTGTTTGGTACTAAAATGGATAAACCGATTTATATCAAAAAAACCATTTTGTCAGAGATTTCATTCTAAGTCTCCGAAGGCGATAGCTATATAATTGAATATCACTCAAAGATCACCTGAATAAAATTTTTTTGTTCGTTTTACAAGTTTATTAAGTTTTCATCGTCCATACCAAGCAGTTGTCCAACACCTTGTCGAGTCAAGTGCAAGTTTCGTTTATTGCATTTATAACTAATCCAAAGAATTTCATCCGATCCAAAATTTAAAAACAAAAAACTACAGTTTATGGAATTTGAAGGATCCGTATTCTTTGGAGCAATTTAGAAAGTCACATGCGGAATTGAAAAATAATATGATACGATTTAGAAAAAGTAATCATAAACAACTTTTCATTGACTGATGACAGATTAGCGTTGGGTTTCATTTCCCTTTTTCTGGACGATACAGGGCATTCAAAATTTGACTTTGAACATATTCTCCATTGGTGCACCCTCTCAGACGTTAATTTAAGTTAGCTTTTGATCTGGATCATACCTTTGACTTGCTATTTCTAATCATCAGCCTTCTTTTTCGAATTCAATGTCAACGCTTTTGATTTTTAAGCTCCCAATGTTGATTCTTAAATCCCATTACGAAGCAAAGAGGTGTACACCAAAATTTCCGCCTTAGTAAAAGTCGCGCGAAAAATAGATACATAAAATGAACAAAATTAAGAGACAAGCTTTGCATCTTATTTTCGCAAAATGGGTTGCGCCATTTTTTTTGCGAAATAGAGGTACTTCAAAATGGTAAAATAGAACAGAAGTCTTGTAGCACGCTTCCGCTCATTTCAGGTATCTATTTTTTGCATTAAAATTATCTCTAATCCGCAATTGAGCCTAATTAAACGCGCGTTTTTTGAGAATGCGAAAGTGATTTATAACTTAGTACAAAGCACTTTAAAAAAAACTTAATTGAAGCCTATAAAGCTTAAAGTCATTTAAATACAAACAGCTTTAAAGACCAAGTAATTTATTATTATTAGTAGTAGTTTGATTTTGTTATATTATTTCACTGTATCCACTGCTCGGGTAGCGCTGCAATCCTTTTTTGCGTATTTGTTCACTTTAAACCTCTTAAGACTTTGTACCTTTCTGAAGCTACTCTGTACCAAAAAAATTAATATACATCTATAGAACTGTAAAAAGCCGCAAAAAAAAAGTTGATTCAAAAATCAATAGACCCATTTAAACCTGTAAAAAGATGCAAAAAGGGGTCGAGCAAATGAGGGATTTTTCGGAAAAAACAATGGACATCCAAAACAGACGAAGTATTGAAATGTTGGATTTTTCAGAAAAAAATGCTGATCACCTGTAAACCGGTAAATAGAGGAAAAAATGTTGAACAAACTCAATTTAACAATCCGCGTGCTATATTAAAAAAAAACTCATTAAAACAAATTTATGAAGAAAAAACGGCAATCAATTCACCTGTGAAATTTTCATGGAGATTTCTCTCTGTCCAATCTTTTCTTGTTTTGGCAAATAAGAAGAATTAATAAGTTGCTACAGGACAAAAAAATGTTTTATAGATAGAAAAATTTACCCTCATGCTCGGTTTTTGATGAAATAGCCAAATCAACTATAGTGAATTAAAAAAGAAAAAAACTTGATAATTCAAATAACTTCTGAAAAACTCACAGATTTTTCAGAAGTTAGTTGAATTATCAATTTTTAATAAATTTGTGTCCAAAATGTCTACAAAAACTTTGGGTGATGCCACAATTCGAGCATATTCGCGATACGTAGTGCTCCAAAAATAGGATACACAGCTTGTATCCTAATTTCGCGGTTGGAATTCAGTCTGTTTTGCGAACACGGGTTCTCTTCAGTTTTGCATGTTATAGATAAATTATATTTTTCGAAATGTTGTCAATGTTGTTACATTTTCCAATGTATTATCATAATAAAAACGAACTAGAGATAAGCAGATTGGGCAAATTCGCCCAAGACGATTTAGGTATACCTCTGCGGCGTAACGCCTGTTTTTCCGACAAGTTTGATTTCGCAAAAGTCTGCCTCTAGCGAAATATGTTCTACTAAAATATCTGCTGACATGTTTCTTCTATTTTTCATTTCTTTTAATTCTATGCTAACTGAGAAGAAATTTAACTCGAACAACTTATTGGCATAAGATGAAGGCTAGCAGAAGCAACAGTACACAAGATATTCCTTTTTTAAATCTGTTATCTCAACAATTTCTTGACCTGAAAGGTCAAAATGAAATCTCAGTCTATTTTAAAACTTTTTTCTAAACACAGAAGTGCATTTTTAGCTGTCTGGATTGTTGATCCAGAATTGCACTAGTCTGGCTCTCTGTTTTTTCGAATCATAGTTTTCTTGAGTTGCACAATTGAAATAAAAATACTCATGACAGTTTCTTGTCTCAAATTGGGGCAAAGATTTTTTTTGACAGAATGAGACGTACCACTATCAACAAAGAGCTAGACCTGCTGACTATTGTCGCCGACGTCACATGATTGATACAGTTTTTGTTTGCATCCTCTGAGGATACTATTCTTGCACATCTCAAAAAATATATAGTTCTTTCAAACTGATACAAAAGGTCTTTCAGACATCAAAATTGAGTTTGAAATGTTCTTGAAGCAACGGGAAAATTTGAGTATAACAACCTGTTGTATCAATCAGTATGTTGTTTGCTACTTTACTATTTTTTGGTAATTAGATATAACTTTGGTATGTTAGTGTGCAATCAGGTAGAGACAGGTGTTTGGGGAAAAAACTCTAATGGGCAAATCTATGTTAAGGACAGATATCTTATCCTAGTTAAAGTGGAAATAAGGTATATCTAAAAAAATCAGGCCAGACGGAAAGATGCCAAATAAGTGCAGGAATTAAAATTGAATTAAATTAGAATAGAAATTGTCATCAAAAAACAATGTTTGCGATTTTTTGTAATACTTTCAAACAAAGATACAAATCGTCGGAAACCAAAGGGATTGGGTCAGTAATCTAAAATCTTGGAATTGGTAATTGAAAGGGCTGATTACATTTATGCATTCCAGATCAAAATATGTCATTTGGACGTTTTGTACTTAGTTACCGAAAACGAAACACAACAGTTAACACAACAAACTAACGAGGAATTGCATTTATCCATGCGCAGAAATTGTTCAGACTTGAAGTTCAGTACAGGCTGTTAAAGGGCTCACTCGAGCTTGATTTTAGCAAATAAGCTCAAAAAGATGTAAATTTATTTTTTCCTTACCCTAGCTCAAAGCTAACCCGTTAAATTTTCTCTATTCACTGTTCATCAGTTTGTAAATATTTTTTGAAAAGAAACCTCACTCCAATTAGAACGTATTCAAGACAGCAGAGGGCAAAAAGTAAAAGATAGTATGATACGAGAACATAGCCAATAACTTTTCGTTTTGCATTGGAGAGCACAGTTTCGTAATCGAAGGGTGAACATACAGCCAGGTATCGTTCATACGCCATGAAAGCGACAATTAATCCTCTCGTCGCTTTTACGAGTGAGAACGGAAGATAAAATGGGACTTTGTTAACCATGAATTGAACAGTCCGGAATAATTCAGTTTGATCGCATGACACTTGGACAGACAAGGCCAAAGGGTCTCGTGATATTGTACACTTAAGGTTTATTATTAATCTTGCACTCTCTTAATTTCAGATTGGGGCAAGAAAAACGTCATACTATCACATTTTGATACGATACTATCACATTTTGATTACTTGCAACTGACTACTAAAAATATAACAGAAAAAAATAAAACAACCAACCTACTTAAATTAAAATTCAGTAAGTTAGGAGAGTTTTTGGAAAGAAGGAACTATACTGTAGACCTGCCTATGGTGAGGAAAAAACAACTTTTCCTTTAGGTTTGTTACTAAGTTTGAACGTCTTGAAGCGCTTCTTGCTCTTGGAAAATTCAAGCCATTGGGTCCTTCTACCATTCCCTCATGGGCATTGCGAGACGCTGCTAGTGAACTAGCTGAGCCTATATGTTTTCTATTGAATGAATTCGTAAAAACAGAAAAACTCCCTGCTGAACTCAAAAGAGCCGACATCACTCTACTTTCTAAAAAAGGAGGCCTTGATGATGCTCTAAACTATTGACCAATTTCGTTGAAACCAGCATTAGCAAAAGTTATTGAACCTCCTACTGAACAACAAACAGATGAATATGTCCATAAGAATGCCTTGCTTTCAAAAACACAGTTTGGATTCAGAAAAAAGTTTTCTACAACAGATGCGCTTGTTTATTTAACGGAAAAAATACGATGCAACAAAAACGAGAAAAAAATTACTGCAGCAGCATTTTTAGATCTATCAAAAGCTTTTGACTCCATTAATAACTAGCTCATAATTCCAAAGCTTTCCATTCTTGGATTTTTTATACCAGCTCAAAGTCTAATTACCAGCTATCTTTCAAAAAGAACACAAAAAGTCATAGTCAATAATGTTAAATCAGAGTGGATTGAAGTGGCTCAGGAAATTCTTCAAGGAACACTTTTAGGTCCTCTCTTGCTAAATCTATTTGTTAATGGTCTTAGCAATTTTTTGTCATTTGAAACACAACAATACGCAGATGACACAGTCCTATTAAGCTCTCATGATTAATTTTTCAAATGAAAAGTCAAGCTTGAGAAGGCAAAAGAAAAATGTATACAATTTTTTAAATAACATCACCTCAAGATTCATCAGGATAAAACAAAAGTTTTTTTATTTTTTGTAGCTCCAATCCTCAAGACTAAACGACATTAGAAAATGGAGACAAATTAACAATTTCGGAGACAAAAATCATTTATCTCGGTGTTTATATTGACAAGGACCTCAAATATCAAAAACAAGTAAAAACTTTTTTGTCAAAAATATCCCAGGGCATTAATTGCATATATGCACTCAGGAACGTAATTGCCACTGTATACAAAAAAAATTATTTTGAACTCTTTTGTTCTCAGTCTTTTTCATTATTCTTTTTTATCACTTCCAGATATCAATCAAAATCTGCAACTATCAATCAAAATCTCATCACAACTCTAGAAAAGCAGTTGAATTGGGCCCTCAAAGCTTGTATTCACAGACAAAAAATTGACTCATCCTCAGATTTTAAGATGAACCTTGGTATACTAACTAGTTCGCTGCTTTTTGATTGCAAGGCCACTAACTGTCACTTACTGTCATAGCATCATGAATAAAAAGAAGCCTGCCTTCTCAAGCTCAGCTTTAAAATTACCAACAGCAAATTTTTGTATACACGAGTTAACTCAAGAAGTTTTTACCTAGATAATTTCAAAATGCAGTTTGCATGAAATAGGTATTATTAAGCGAAGTGTTCTGCAGCACAATTCTTTTCCAAGAAAATATTTGTCAATATCATACAGTCTTGCAAAGGAGAAATATAAGCAATTTTTTCCTAATGAATACAAGAAGCACCCGAAAAAAAACCAACATGGTTCAATTCCTTTGAAACATTTTAAGTTCAATTAATTTTCTTTCTTTTTTGTATTGAATTTATGTCACTGTTGTCCCTCACCACCGATACAAGTGATTTCTCTATTCTATCGATATTTTTTTATTATAAATTATTAGTTTTCTCTGTTTATAATTATCAAGTTACTACATTGGCTATCTTTGTAAATTTTACTATGACTGAGACATTTACAGATATTAGGAGAAAAACAGTGTTCTTTTTTTTTGTTTTTACTGATTAGTTTTTCTTACTGCTTCGACTGTAAACATTAATTTTTTTTCAATTTTTCAACCTCAATGTGAACCTATTTTCCTGATTTCGTATTGGTCAGGGCTCACTTAGGGCTTCAGAAGAAACGGCTCTTCTCCGACGTGAATACCAAAGATGAACTGCTAAAAACACTTACTTGTGCGCTTAAAAGTGAGAGAAAAAAGTTATTATCAAATTTAAACATACGACTCTTTTTTTATTTAATATTGCTTGATTTCTGGTTAGGTTTTGATCATCTCAACTGCCATTCTTAAATATTTTTTATCCTTTTAAATGTAATTGACAATTTTCATTTCGTTTTTTTATTTTTTTTTCTTTTTTTTTTGTCGAAATAAAGTAAGGGCTACGCTTAGAAACGGATTTGGGTAATTTCAACTCTAAAATTGACGCAAAAAAGCGCAAAAGTTGGTAAGATCAACGCTAAATTCATTCCACATTTATGCAGATCTGCGATTAGAAGCAAAGGACCCTTCATTATTTAGGATCAAATCGATGCATAATTAAATAAGATCTAATATTAGAAATCGACCCTTGAAAACCCTGCAGTAATAATTTTTGTTCAGCGCCTCAAGGGCAGACTTTACGAAAAATCAGTGCAATCACCGCCAATTTTACAAAATTTTGCGTCTTTAGGGTTGAAAATTGTGATCTAGAATAATTTGTAGGTTAATGAGAAGTTTAACCGTTTGAATCTCTGCGATACTAAGGCTACAGGTTAATTCTTTGCCGTTATGATAACATTGTCTGCCCAACAAAAGAAAAGATTCCATATGCTGAAACACAGATTCACTCCTCTTTTCCGAATATTTTGCGAATAATAACTTTTAGGAACACTTTTAGGTCCTCTCTTGCTAAATCTATTTGTTAATGGTCTTAGCAATTTTTTGTCATTTGAAACACAACAATACGCAGATGACACAGTCCTATTAAGCTCTCATGATTAATTTTTCAAATGAAAAGTCAAGCTTGAGAAGGCAAAAGAAAAATGTATACAATTTTTTAAATAACATCACCTCAAGATTCATCAGGATAAAACAAAAGTTTTTTTATTTTTTGTAGCTCCAATCCTCAAGACAAAACGACATTAGAAAATGGAGACAAATTAACAATTTCGGAGACAAAAATCATTTATCTCGGTGTTTATATTGACAAGGACCTCAAATATCAAAAACAAGTAAAAACTTTTTTGTCAAAAATATCCCAGGGCATTAATTGCATATATGCACTCAGGAACGTAATTGCCACTGTATACAAAAAAAATTATTTTGAACTCTTTTGTTCTCAGTCTTTTTCATTATTCTTTTTTATCACTTCCAGATATCAATCAAAATCTGCAACTATCAATCAAAATCTCATCACAACTCTAGAAAAGCAGTTGAATTGGGCCCTCAAAGCTTGTATTCACAGACAAAAAATTGACTCATCCTCAGATTTTAAGATGAACCTTGGTATACTAACTAGTTCGCTGCTTTTTGATTGCAAGGCCACTAACTGTCACTTACTGTCATAGCATCATGAATAAAAAGAAGCCTGCCTTCTCAAGCTCAGCTTTAAAATTACCAACAGCAAATTTTTGTATACACGAGTTAACTCAAAAAGTTTTTACCTAGATAATTTCAAAATGCAGTTTGCATGAAATAGGTATTATTAAGCGAAGTGTTCTGCAGCACAATTCTTTTCCAAGAAAATATTTGTCAATATCATACAGTCTTGCAAAGGAGAAATATAAGCAATTTTTTCCTAATGAATACAAGAAGCACCCGAAAAAAAACCAACATGGTTCAATTCCTTTGAAACATTTTAAGTTCAATTAATTTTCTTTCTTTTTTGTATTGAATTTATGTCACTGTTGTCCCTCACCACCGATACAAGTGATTTCTCTATTCTATCGATATTTTTTTATTATAAATTATTAGTTTTCTCTGTTTATAATTATCAAGTTACTACATTGGCTATCTTTGTAAATTTTACTATGACTGAGACATTTACAGATATTAGGAGAAAAACAGTGTTCTTTTTTTTTGTTTTTACTGATTAGTTTTTCTTACTGCTTCGACTGTAAACATTAATTTTTTTTCAATTTTTCAACCTCAATGTGAACCTATTTTCCTGATTTCGTATTGGTCAGGGCTCACTTAGGGCTTCAGAAGAAACGGCTCTTCTCCGACGTGAATACCAAAGATGAACTGCCAAAAACACTTACTTGTGCGCTTAAAAGTGAGAGAAAAAAGTTATTATCAAATTTAAACATACGACTCTTTTTTTATTTAATATTGCTTGATTTCTGGTTAGGTTTTGATCATCTCAACTGCCATTCTTAAATATTTTTTATCCTTTTAAATGTAATTGACAATTTTCATTTCGTTTTTTTATTTTTTTTTCTTTTTTTTTGTCGAAATAAAGTAAGGGCTACGCTTAGAAACGGATTTGGGTAATTTCAACTCTAAAATTGACGCAAAAAAGCGCAAAAGTTGGTAAGATCAACGCTAAATTCATTCCACAATTATGCAGATCTGCGATTAGAAGCAAAGGACCCTTCATTATTTAGGATCAAATCGATGCATAATTAAATAAGATCTAATATTAGAAATCGACCCTTGAAAACCCTGCAGTAATAATTTTTGTTCAGCGCCTCAAGGGCAGACTTTACGAAAAATCAGTGCAATCACCGCCAATTTTACAAAATTTTGCGTCTTTAGGGTTGAAAATTGTGATCTAGAATAATTTGTAGGTTAATGAGAAGTTTAACCGTTTGAATCTCTGCGATACTAAGGCTACAGGTTAATTCTTTGCCGTTATGATAACATTGTCTGCCCAACAAAAGAAAAGATTCCATATGCTGAAACACAGATTCACTCCTCTTTTCCGAATATTTTGCGAATAATGCTCTGAATTATCCCAATTTAGTTTGCACTAATTTGAGTATTATGAACAACTAATTATAATTTTTAAAGTGTAAAGTCTAATCGTCAAGCAAATTCCAGCCTTTTTCTTACATTATGTATCTAGCTGTATATTCAACTTCTGCTAAATTTTGTACAAAAATTACCATTATTTTTTTTAAAAAAATCAATTGTTCACGGATTCATTTTTTCAGATTGTTCATTCGTTACAGGAAAAGTGAGAACCTTTAGCATTATTCTCATAAAAATTTCGCTGTTTTAAACTTTCAAAACAAGTAGACTTGCTGAACTTTCAGTTCAATCGATTGCAAATCTTTCCAGCTCAATTGCGCGAAAATGTTGAAACGTTTTGCAAGACCTGCGCAAGAAGGCTCAAGGTTATAGAAGCATAGCATTGCAATCAGAAGCTTTTCATATCACAAGAGTTTATTGATTGTGGCAATTGGGATTTAAAAATTTTTTGATTCTGGGTTTAGATAAAAAAACACTCATAAATAAATGGGAGAAAAACCAATGACAGAAAAGGGTGGCTTAGGGTTCTCAAACTAAATTAGAATAGGTTTTCATTGTGAGGATTTTTTAGGAACGGTTCCCAATGATAGTGCCTTACGCTCAATCCAGCCCCATTTGGTCCCTTCAGCCCACTTCACTATTTTAATCATTTAACCCCCTTTTGCAGACCATTGCAACCTGAAAAATTCTAAAGCTACCAGCTATATTTACTGTCCCTATTGCAGCAACTTATTTAGGGAACATTTGGTTTGAAAAATCCGACGGGTGGTGCTATGAGAGAACAGAAAACATGATCAATGAGAAGCTGAGCCGGCGGGGGTTTTTATTCGGAACAGAAAACTTTTGTAAACTTTAAGTATTTGTGTGCACATGTCTCGTAGTCTTCTGTGATTATTTGTGGAAATATTGGAAGAGAAATATTCTGTCAGCTACTTCTTATGTAATCATGTTGTTTTTGTACTTTTTCGCCTAAGGCTGCTCTTCTTCGCTGAGTGGATACCATGTTTTGGGAGGGCTCACTGTCTAGTACATGTTCAAACATATGTTTTTTTCTCAGTCTAGATGTGTGGCAACTTTAACTTAGACAGTTCTTTTTATTTGATTGGCTCCCGAGTTTTATATCGACTAATTTCGTCCAGTGCGCGCTCTATCCATTATGTGAAGCTAATTTTTCTGTACGTAGGCAAAGATGTGGTCACAAGTTTGAGTTAGTGTTTATCAAGATTACTTTGATTTTTTCACGATATCGCATGCTCCGGAAAACGGAATGTAGTTGCCTGTGCTAAAACGTACGATTACACAGAAATCTACACAATGCTGAAGGTAATGAAAAAACAAAACGAGCTCAACCGTATTTGTTTCAACCTGAATTACTATCTCTAGAAGCCAGTTAGTGCAAATGGGGGAAAACATTGACGCTATCAGAAAAAACAACTCTCCCAAAATTGAAGAGGAGCAATGGGACTCCGGCAAAAAGAAGCACAGTTTGGAAAATTGCACAGTTTAAATATTAAAAAAAAACTTTTCTTCTGCAGCAGCGACGCATGAGTAACTGGAAGTGAATCACAGCAGTCCAATTTAAAAAATATTTAATTGTCAAATCTTATGATAAATCAGTGGTCGAAGCTTTAGTAAAATGTAGCGTTAATTGATTGAGCGAAACCAGGTTGCTGAAGTACAATTATCTTGTTTTGGATTGCCAAAATGAAAAAATATTTTTACTTCCTCTCTTTTTTAAAATTTTATTTACCGTTTTAAAAAAAACAACGCAGATTTTTGATTGATTTGTGGCTCTTTAGAATTGCAAAAGTAAAAAGAGCGTATGTGCTGACTAAGTTTTAAGCAATAGTGATTAATGAACTTATGCGTACCTTCTTTTATCTAAGGAATGTTCTGAAATTCGTGAAATTCTCTCTTTTTCCGAGTTACTGAGATTATTAAATAAAATGTGCTGAAAATTTCGAAGCGTTGGTATTATCTCAGGAATAATTTGAAGAAAGTGCTAATATTTCATCTGAAAAGCACCAATACTAAATAAGGAACGTGCTTAACGCGCTAAAGTTTTCATCTTCGACGAGCTAAAATTGTGTATGAAATGAGCTGACATTTTGAAGTGTAAATTTCGTATAGGCATCTTGTTGGAAATTTTGCAGGATTGTTGTAAGTAATGTGCTGATTTTATGGAAGGAATTAGCATGATATAATCAATCCCAATTTTTGTTTTTGGTAAAACTATGTAAGAGATGTGCTGAAAAATGTGCAGAAAATTTCTAAGAAATAAGTTGAAAAGTGCAGAAATTTTTTTTGTCGGCAAATTCGATGCCTACAATTAAAATTTTTTAGCACAATCAGCACATTCCACGCATAATTTCAGCACTTTCAGTGCATTTCTTGCAGACCTATCCGCGCACACCCGCTCTCATCGCAACCCGGGTTCTAGCGCATTATCTTCCATATTATCGAGCAAAAAAAAATCTGAGCTACTCTTCTCGAATAAAAGTTTGTGTGTAGCGCCACAAATTTGGGACATGGTTTTAATTACAAGTGATTCGTTAAGATTTACTTCAACTGGTTATTAAATAGTTGGAGCAAAGACAGAGGCTTATGCATGTTTAGAAGCTACAAATCATTGAAAGTTTCTTATCGTAGAGACGTACATGGAGTCGGTTCTTATAAGAGCTCTGACTGAGTTGTCATGATTTGAAGAGAACAGCCATCCTATAATGAAAATTAAGAGCTATAACCCGGGCCGAGGTTTTTGCCCAAAAATTACGGTGAAAATAGTGTAAAAGGTTCAAAAATAAAAAAAAAATACGCCCCTATTTCTCCGTTTAATTAAGGGTGGAAGAGTGTAGCTATCAGAGTGTAATTTTAAAAAATAAAAGTGGAACGTAGTGAGGTTTGAACCCCATCATCCCTGTGTGGAAAATTTTTCCTTGACTTTGTGCATTAACCATTTTGCCAAATAATACTTGAACTCGAAGTTTCAATTTGGTTATAATGGTAATTGTGAGAGTGTAATTTTTTATCAGTCCACCCTAAATTACACTCTTTTCAAAAAGTGTACAAAGAGTGGAAAAAAGAGTGTAAATACCCCAGGTTGAGGTCCAGACCCAAATTTGCTTCTGATCAGACTTTCCAGACCAAAATTATATCTGATCAGACTTTCCAGACCGAAATTGTCTCTGATCAGACTTTCCAGACCGAAAATATCTCTGATCAGACTTTCCAGACTCAAAGTGTTCTGATCAAACTTTCCAGACCGAAGGAGTTTCGATCAGACCATCTCCAGACCATGGTCCAGACCCAAAATCAGACCATTGTCCAGACCTTAATCAGACTATGATCAGACCCAATTTCAGACCCAAGTAGCATCTGATCAGACTCAGACGAGACCATCACCCCAGCTGACCACTCTGATCAAAAACACTCAAAATCGCCATCCTCAGACGACAAGTTAGAAAGTCTAATATAGACCATTTTGTTGCCATGATAATGCACCTTTTAAAATTGAGTAGAAATAAATGCCAATTGTTGGATTTTATACAAATTTTTAAGAGAACTTTCCAAGAGCGTGAAGAAAAAGTCGAACTTCATGAAAAACGTTTGTTAATAACTTTTTGAAGAAGACGAGTTGGAAAGTCTATGATAGCCCATTTTGTAGCCGTGATATTTTGCTATCTAAATTTGTGTAGAAATTAATGCCAATTGTGGGATTTTATTCAAATTTTTTAGAGAATTTTCCAAGAGAGTGAAGAAAAAGTCGAACTTCATGAAGAACGTTTGTCAATAACTTTTTGAAGAAGACGAGTTAGAAAGCCTATGATAGCCCATTTTGTTGCCGTGATATTTTACTTTTTAAATTTGTGTAGAAATTAATGCCAATTGTTGTATTTTATTCAAATTTTCTAGAGAATTTTCCAAGAGAGTGAAGAAAAAGTCGAACTTCATTAAAAACGTTTGTTAATAACTTTTTGAAGACGACAAATTAGAAAGTCTATTATAGACCATTTTGTTGCCGTGATAATGCACCTTTTAAGTTTTTGTAGAAATAAATGCCAATTGTTCGATTTTATACAAATTTTTTAAGGATTCTCCAAGAGAGTGAAGAAAAAGTCGAACTTCATAAAAAATGTTTGTTAATAACTTTTTGAAGAAGGCGAGTTAGAAAGTCTATAGCAGCTTCTTTTGTTGATCTGCTACTGTAGATTTTTTGAATTTGTGAATAGAAAATGCCGAGATGCTGATTTGTTTACAAAATTTTCAAAGAACTCTCGAATTGGATGAAGAAAACAACAAACTTCATGAAAAGTGCTAATAACTTTTTGAAGAAGACAAGTTAGGAAGTCTGTATTAGCTCATTTGGTTGCCGTAATAGTGGTGTTTTTGAAATGTAGTAGGAAAAAAACCAATTTGCTTATTTGTATACGAAATTTTTAAAGAACTGTCGAAATGGATGAAGAAAATAACGAACTTCATGAAAAGTGCCTGCTAATATCTTTTTGAAAAAGAAGAGTTAGAAAGTGTATGATAGCTTATTTTGTTAAAGTGATATTGTACTTTCTGAAATTATTTAGAACCCTTTTTGAAATTTTTTATTTCTTTCCGAACTTTCAAGAAGACTGTCCATTTGTGGGCAAAAATTAGTCATTTTTGTCGAACTTGGACTAAATTTTCTCAAATTATAGGGGCAAATATACATGTTTTTGGTAGCAAAATAAATTTGAATTTACGCTTCCAACAACCATATAATTATCTTTTTCAAAGGTTACCAAACAAGAGAATGCGAGAGCAATGTACAGACCGAAATCAGGGTCGATTTTCGAAAAATTTTAGAATTTTCAAAGTTGTTCAGTTTAATAAATTTTTTGTTACACATCGTATTTGAAAGTATATTATATCATTTTCTTGCTCATTTAATCCCCTTTACGAATATAGAAGGGTTGAAAAGTTTCGGTTTTATTTCATCGCCTAATTTTTCGATTTTCCAAATTTTGTTGAAAATAAGCCAATTCCAGCCAAAATCTCAAATTTCGAGTTTTGATTCCTTTAAGTTTCTAACTTTTTTAACGCCAAGTTGATGCCCCAGTTCATGCTGACCCCAAAACTTATTCATTTTTTAAAGTTGGTTCAATAGTTTTCGCGATATAAGCCTTTTTCGGATGCAAACCTCGGTCCCCTCCTCCATATATAGAGGCTTACTCACTGCCTCCCACTTCCCGGGGATAAGCATGTATAACTTTGAATGTGAAACCAAATAGAATGTTTCAAAAGGTCCCGCGAGAATGAAATAGAGAGTGCTGGATCCGAATTCAGTATAGAAGTGATATCCATAAAGGAGTGACGGAAAGGAGTGAAGGAAAGGAGTGATGAAAGGAGTGATGAAAGGAGTGATCAAAGGGATGGGAAAAGGAAAGATCTTGTGCCTGTGGGGGGGGGCTTTATGGCCATATATGAAAGTTATATCGTTGAAAAGCTCTAATCAAGGCGATTTCGATAGGATATATGTCAGTACACATTCTTTATTCTTTAAAAACAAAGCATGAATTCTAAACGTGCTGAAGAACCTTATTCCAATGATATCAGTGCACAGCCTAAGAAGAAGTTTAAAGAGAAGTTTTCCAGCTACCAAGCACAAGGGCGAATTATCAAGACTGGAACCAGCAATGCTCGGACGTCAGAAATCCTGTACACTAATTTTGTTAATGAGTTTCCTGTGGACACAGCTTTGGTTGGTGACTCCATAGTTGATAATGTTTGTATGAACGGAGTGTCAACCTTTTCTCGCGGGGGTGGACTTGTTAGTGACTTTTATTCATTTATTCCAACGTTGAAGTTCTACCCAAAGATTGTAATTGCAGTTGGTGGAAACAACATGTCGCATTATGGTAAGCCTGGCGAGTCACCGGAAGATGTATTGGAGCAGTTAAGGTCCTTGCGTGAGACGATTTTAAAGCGAGAACATAAGCCGCAAGTGGTGTTATGTACAGTGCTCAGGAGGCTGAAAGACACGCATGATCACATCAAGAGTTTCAATAAGTTGCTTGAGAATTCGGACATTGCATCTTTCAGCCTGCACAGGCAAGTGTTCAAGCGGAGAAGTTCAATGGATGACGGAGTCCATTTGACTATTAAAGGCAGAAGAAACTACGCATGTGCAATGAAAAAGCATCGCAAAGCGCACTTTGGTGATGATGTTGTTTGTTTTTAACTGTTTGTTAACTCATGGCTTTGATGTTTGCTTTTTTTTATGATTTTAAAATTTACTCTCAAACATGACGTCAATTTGGAAACAGAGGACGACTTAACAATGTAACATAATTTAATACATACATCTGTGTGATATCTAGTCATATCTGGTTCCAATAAGTCAAAGTTTCCACGATACCCTAAAAAATCATATCTGATTATATAAATCTAATAAATCATATCCAATAAGTCAAGATATCTGGTCATATCTAGTCATATGTGTGATATCTAATCATATCTGGTTCCAAATTTTGCCATGTGATATTTACGGTTATCATTCCAATAAGTCATCCTGACTTTCTGGCTTAATTTCGATGAGTTTATCGGTTTTACTAACTTACAGTTGCTTTACTTTAGTAAATTACAGTTGCTTTTCATTTAATTGCCCTATGTTTCCCCGTGCAATGACGTAGGAGACAAATGATGTAAAAAACTGTTGCCGAATATTGATTGAAATTTGGAGCAAATTTGAGTTGAATAATTAGTTTGTATTTTGTAAGAACAGAATTGTGCCAATCTTGTGTACCTTTTGTTCTGCCAATAATGTGTGCCTTTTGATACCGTCTCTATTAGTTGTAGTAAAATTTTGTCATGTGATATTTACGGTTATCATTCCAATAAGTCATCCTGACTTTCTGGCTTAATTTCGATGAGTTTATCGGTTTTACTAAATTACAGTTGCTTTACTTTAGTAAATTACAGTTGCTTTTCATTTAATTGCCCTATGTTTCCCCGTGCAATGACGTAGGAGACAAATGATGTAAAAGACTGTTGCCGAATATTGATTGAAATTTGGAGCAAATTTGAGTTGAAAAATTAGTTTGTATTTTGTAAGAACAGAACTGTGCCAATTTTGTGTGCCTTTTGTTCTGCCAATAATGTGTGCCTTTTGATACCGTCTCTATTAGTTGTAGCAAAACTTTGCCATGTGATATTTACGGTTATCATTCCAATAAGTCATCCTGACTTTCTGGCTTAATTTCGATGAGTTTATCGGTTTTACTAAATTACAGTTGCTTTACTTTAGTAAATTACAGTTGCTTTTCATTTAATTGCCCTATGTTTCCCCGTGCAATGACGTAGGAGACAAATGATGTAAAAGACTGTTGCCGAATATTGATTGAAATTTGGAGCAAATTTGAGTTGAAAAATTAGTTTGTATTTTGTAAGAACAGAACTGTGCCAATTTTGTGTGCCTTTTGTTCTGCCAATAATGTGTGCCTTTTGATACCGTCTCTATTAGTTGTAGCAAAACTTTGCCATGTGATATTTACGGTTATCATTCCAATAAGTCATCCTGACTTTCTGGCCTAATTTCGATGAGTTTATCGGTTTTACCAATTTACAGTTGCTCTACTTTAGTAAATTAAAGTTGCTTTTCATTTAATTGCCCTATGTTTCCCCATGCAATGACGTAGGAGACAAATGATGTAAAAAACTGTTGCCGAAAATTGATTAAAATTGGAGCAAATTTCAGTTGAAAAATTAGTTTGTATTTTGTAAGAACAGAATTGTGCCAATTTTGTGTGCCTTTTTTTCTGCCAATAATATGTGCCTTTTGATAAATGTGTGCACTTTTATAAAAGGTTTAAGAATATGCTGACATTTTTAGGTTGATTAGATCTGAGTGCTAAGGGGGTTTGTTGCCTCCTTGCACTTTTATAAAAGGTTTAGGTATATGCTAACATATTCAGGTTGATTAGATTGGAGTGCTTAGGGTGTTTGTTGCCTTGCACTTTTATAAAAAGGTTTAAGTATATGCTGACTTATTCAGTTTGATTAGATTTGAGTGCTAAGGGGGTTTGATGCCTCCTTGCACTTTTATAATAAAGGTTTAAATTTATTTCAACATATTAAGATTGATTCGATTTGAGTGCTAAGGGGGTTTGTTGCCTCCTTGCACTTTTATAGAAGGTTTAAGTATATGCTAAGATATTCAGGTTGATTAGATTTGAGTGCTAAGGGCGTTTGTTGCCTCCTTGCATTTTTATAAAAGGTTTATGAATATGCTGACACTTTCAGGTTGATTAGATTGGAGTGGTAAGGAGGTTTGTTGCCTGCTTGCACTTTTATAAAATATTAAGTATATGCTGACGTATTCCGTTTGATTAATTTTGTTTTGAGCGCTAAAGGGCTTCGTTGCCTTCTTGCGCTTATGTTTTAAGTTTCAACTCAAATACTAAAATTGGCGTTTTAAATTTGTTTCAGCAGTGCTTAGGGGTTTTGTTGCCTCCTTGCACTTTTATTAAAGGTTAAGTATTTGCTCACGTATTCCGGTTGTAAAAATTTGGTTTTAAGAGCTAAGGGGGTTCGTTGCATCCTTGCTTTAATGTATTGAACTTGAACACACAAGCCGACAACAGTTGGCGTTTCAACTTTGCTTCAGAAGCGCTTAGGAGGTTTGTTGCCTATTTGCACTTTTATAAAAGTTAAGTATATGCTGACGTATTCCGTTTGATTAATTTTGTTTTGAGCGCTAAAGGGCTTCGTTGCCTTCTTGCACTTATGTTTTAAGTTTTAACTCAAATACCAACAATTGGCGTTTTA
>NW_027452852.1:0-25866 GCF_964194025.1 Convolutriloba macropyga
CCCCCGTTCTTTCTCCCCCTCTTTCTCTCTGCCTCTTCTTTGTTCTCTCCTCCTCGTTGTTTTAGTTTTGAAACTTTCAAAATGATGAAAATCGAGTACCTGGATGTTGGATGGCTAACTTGCAGTGTTTCCGGGAGATTCCACAGTCAGCAGAGTCTGTGGACGACATCAAAGTGAAGTTTTTAAGAAACTTCAGGCGGCTGTCTTCAACTCAAGTTAAAGCGACCAGATGGTCTGGATGGTTCAGAAGAGTTGCCGAGTCAGTTACATAATGCTTGGCTTGTATTTCGAGAGTAATTTTAGCAAGCAGCTGTGCTTGTATTTTGCGACAAACTGTGACAAACTCGGACAAACTGTGACAAACTCGGACAAACTGTGTCAAACTGGCAATAATAATAATAATAATTGTATTTAAATAAATTAAAGATATTCAAGCTCTTTATTAATAAAGAAAGATACAATTGAATGTTTGGTAACTCCTGGTTTTTTTCGACGCTTCTCGACTTTTTTTCAAATTTTTTTGCACTAGGGAAATGGGCTGTCCAGAACATTCACAGAAGATGAGCATGATAAACGAATAATTGGATTTTCGACTGTTCAGAGTGTTTTCAGAAAGCCGGTTTTTTAATGTGATTTTTCGTCTGAACATTGTAAAAAGTGACATGAACATAAATTGTTAATAATAAAAAACAGTCTGAGAAATACTATGATTCAGCGCTGATTTACTATGTTAGTATGATCTGGGAAGGCTTCGTTATGTCATCCTTCCAGGAAGTCATGAAAAACCTCAACTGATATTCGAAATTTTTAAAACTTCTTTGAATTTATTATGATCATTGAAAAAAATCTACGTCTCTTATGTCATGATAGTTTCATCAAAAAACTGTTTTTCCGTTTAGTGTGAACATAATGCAAGGTAACTTTAGCCTTGGGACACTATGATTCAGTACTGATTTAAGGATTTGCTATTGAAGTATGATGAATCAGTACTCATTTAAAATGACATTGGTTCGGGTAAAAATTTAGAAGCTAGAAACTAGGGGGAAAAACTTGATACAATTCGAGCAAAATATTCAAAGCAACTAAAAACAACGGCCTAAGTCGTAAAAGTCTAGAATCGAGAATCCAAAAACTACTTAACTTCATTTCCAAATATTAACCTTAAATCGTTTTAGAATTGCAACAGAAGAATGCAAAAAACTTAAGTGACCAAGCGACTTCTATCCAGTTTAATGGAAATTTTCTGTTGACAACGTGGAGTATTCTGCGTGCCCTTCTAAACTCACCAATAGGTTATGGGCCCAGAAATCTGACAATAGAGACAAGACAAGAAAAGGGTGTCCTGCTTGAGTGACAACGAAGGACAAAAAAGAGAGGGTGTCCTGGTCAAAAGAGAGTGTCAAAGACAGGAAGAGAAGGAAAGAGAAAGAGAGAGAGAGAGAGAGAGAGAGAGAGAGAGAGAGGAGAGAGAGAGAGAACGATGAAGACACAGAAAGAGAGAGAGATAGAGAGAGAGAGAGAGTGAGAGTGAGAGAGAGAGAGAAAAAAAGAGAGAGAGAGAGAGAGAAGACAGTGAGAGAGAGAGAGAGAGTCAAACTCTGAAACTGATGATTTAGTGAATTATTTTTATGCTTGATATTTAAAAACCTAAAGATTCCAGCGCTCGTCAAAGCTTGATTACGGGTGTGTGAAAATCACTCGTGTTTTAACAAAAGAAAAGGGTGTATTGAGACAAAAAGGATCGATTAAAAGAGACCGTTTATTAAAATGTGTAAATCGAGTCCCTGCAGGGCATGTAACATTGTGTACAACCTTGGAAACATATGAAAAACTGCAATATGATTAAATATAGTAATAGCATAGTAAAAAATGATGCAAAGAAAGCTTGCTTGAAGAATTTTGGCACAAGTTGGCCCATGCGTAAGAAAAAAGTTAAGCTAGTGTTTAAGAAATTATCTTGAGGATCCGTCCTTACCGTGCTTAGCCACAGTGGGGGAATCAGTGGCTTCATTGGTCAAGGTCCAGCTCAAGTTTGGCAGAGATATTGCATTCTCAAAAAAAATGGGTCATTTTTTATACTAAATAGACAGAATTTCTCATTTAGCTTTTGAAAAGCACTGATTTCAAAAAACAATTTGCTTTGTATAGCAACGAATTTTTGCAGACTCTGCTTTGTTATTTTTAAGTTTTACGTAAGGGTCTAAAGGTTTCATAAATAAAGACTGTCTGTCAATAGTTTAACTTTTAAAAGACGTTTAAAACTTCGTATTTTTCCAAAACCTTTAATACTGTTGCTTTTTAAATTATGATAAATTTAATTTTGTTGAAAGGAAAAAAGGAAACTAGGTAAGGTCTGACAAAGTAAAGAACTGTTTGTTGGTGTTCTTTAATTTAGTGGTGTTCTTTAATTAAGATGTTTGTTCGATAAATTGTACGGATTGATTTCATTTAAAAACTTTTTTTATTTTGTTGAACGTTTAAGTTTTATTTCAAAATTTTTCTTAACGCACAATAGTAGCTCCCCTTTTAAACATGAATAGCAAAAAAAATGATAAGCTTTTCTTTAGTGGTAAAGAAGAAGACTATGTCTATTTTTCCGATCAGTTTGAGGCACGAAAGTTTGTTTTTGAAGTTGAATAAAATTTTTGTCAGCACTGTAGGATTTGGGAGGGAATACGTACACTGAGGAGACGACCTTCACAGGAGCAAATTGATGCGGCCGATAACAAGGGAAATGTGATTTTTGACGAAAAACAGATGTCCATTTTGTATGAATTTGTTCAGTGCCCAGACAAGAAGTCAGTTTTATTTTTGCGACCATATAGGTGAAAAGGATCCGAAGCTTGGAGCGTGTTGTGATAGAAGTTTAACATTTTTGAGAGGCCACAAAAATTAATATCTGATTTAACAAATTTGAAAAAATACAATAACGAAAGCATAGTAGACTATATTACTAGAGCCGAGGACATGCAGTTAAACCTCTCTGAAGCCGATGAGTCAATAAGTGAAAAATTGTTTGTCTCGATACTTTTGAAGGGACTTCCTCGTGAATTTGAAAGTTTTTGTACTCTGGTAAAATATGGTCAAGATAAAACCTTGGAAAAAATTAAACGAGCTTTGATGAATTTTAAATGTGAGAAACGTAACGACAGAAATACAGAGAAAGCAGAATCCGTTTTCTTTACCATTGATTTTAAGAAGGGCATAGTGCAAAAGATTGTTGTGCACAACAATCGGAACCTAACAAAGAGAAACCTAATTCAACAATAACTTGTTATAAGTGCAAAAAAAGTTGGACATATTGCCAAAAATTGTTTCACTAACATAAAATTTGAATCCCATGCAATGAAAAACGAACGCAAAAATAATTCGGAAGAAAGTCAAAATTTAGTTACGGAAGAACAAGAAGTGGGAAATTTTAGCTTTTTCTCAAGTGAGAATTGATTTGAATATCGAGAGATTTTATCATTGACTCTGGCGCAACAAACTACATGACTAAAGATAAAAGTACTTTTGCTAACCTAGATGAAAATTTTTTTGGCATAATTCACAATGCCAACAAAGGCACTCCGCAAAATTAGGGAAAGGGAATTTTGAGTTTTTCGCTAAAAATAGCAATGAAGAATTGAAAAAAATTGTTTTAAAAGATGCTTTATTCGTACCTGGTAGCTAGAAAAACCCTATTTTTGTCCCAGACCTTAGAGAAACGGGTGTTGATTTTTCTTTCGGTGATAAATTTAGTTTTTTTAAATGAAGTTTCGTTTCCTTTTGAAGTTGAAATTGGATTGTTTGTGTGGAAAACTTTTCCTTGTTCTAACGAAAATTGCTTTAATGTTGACAGTTTACAAATGTGGCATGCAAAGATGGGACATAACAGTTTTTCTGATTTGACGCGTCTGCCATTATTTGTCGAGAGTATGAAAATAGGTGATTGAAAAATTGAGTGTTGTGAAGTTTGGGATTTAAATAAGTCGAAAAAGCAGCCTGTTCCGAAGATTGCACGACAAGAGCAAAAAAATTTTGGACATTGTGCATACAGATGTCTTAAGAAAAATTTCTCCTGAAGCTGTAGATGGCCATTGTTATGCCATTGGATTTGTGGATAGTTTCAGTCTTTTCTCAAAAGTTTACTTCAAGAAAACAGGAGACGAGGTCTTGGATAAGTTAAAAGTTTTGTGCTGATGTTGGAAAAACAGGAATTTTAGTTACCGATGGAGATGAAGAAAACATTTCAAATGAGTTTAAGCGCTATTGTGGGAACCCAGGAATTCGTTTTAAAAACTCTGCTCCAAATACTCGACAAGAAAATGGAAAACTTGAAAGAATTTAGGAAATTTCTGTTGCTATGACTCACTGTTTCTTAGACACACTTGCTTGGAAAAAATATTAGACGTATGCTTTGATTATGGCTTTTTACGTCAAAAACATGCTGTAGCATTCAGCTCTTGAGAAAACACCTTTTGAAACGTTGTACAATAAAAAAACCTAAGCTATCTTTTGTCAAATTTTTTGGTTTTGGCATTTATGCATATTTGAAAACCATTTCGCAAAAAATTAGATCAAACCTCAAAAAAGGGAATTTTTCTGGGAAATTCTGATAATTTTTAGTGCTATTTGATTGGGTTTGAAGACGAAAAAGAACAACTCAAAATCCGAAAGTCACGAAACGTAAGATTTAATGAAAATTATTTTACTTTAAACAAAAGAAAACACAAAAATTAGTTGAAGTCATTGATAACGATTCAAATGAAGTTTCTCTTTTGAGTCAACTTGTTATCGATCCTTTGCTTCCAAAAAACGTCGATGAAACTTTGCAAAATCCAAATTGGTTTGAAGCAATGAAAAATGACTCTTTGGTTGAAAACAATGTTTGGTCCTTGGTGAAAAGTGATGAAAAACCAGTAGGAAGTAGATAGCAATTTGCTTTGAAATTCGGTCCTGATGGTGATATATGTCGCTATTGAGCTCGTTTTGTTACAAAAGGTTTATGTCTTTTTTCGGAAAATTTTTCATGAAACATACTTGTCTACAACTAGACTTTCAACCATTCAAAGTTTGATGTCTCTGGCTAATTCTGGCGATTATCAATTAAAACAAATGGACAGAAAAACTGCTTATCCAAATGCTCCGATTGAAAAAGATGTAGCCATTACACAACCTAAAGGTTTTGAACTTTAGGTTGAAAATGAAAAATCGTTTGTTTGTAAATTGAAAAAGAGCTCGCATGGTTTGAAACAATCTGGAAGAAACTGATTTTTGACTTTGAAGGCTTTCATGATTACACTAAGTTTTGTAAAACTCATTCCATGGCGAATGTTAGTTTATGAAAAAGCAGGATGAAAATATGGTCGGTTTTCTTTGCTTGTGGGTAGATGACTGAATAGTTCGTGGCTTTTCTGAAAATTTTTGTGATTGGTTTAACGCTAAAGTTTCTAAGAAAATTAAAATTAGTGATTATTCAGATTTGAGGTGGTTTTTAGGAATGAAAAATGAGAGGACTTCGTCGGAAATAAAAATTAGACAAGAGAAATACATAGAAACATTTTTGAAAATTTTCGAAATGAAAGATTGTAGGCCAATTGGCAAACCATTAGAAGAAAATTTTACACTTTCAAAAATGATTGTACTCAGGAGGGGAGTGAGAAGCAACTTAGAATGAGCAAAACTAATTTCCGAAGTTTGATAGGTTGTCTTAACTATTTAGCTTTGTCGAGTAGACCCGATATTTGTTTTGCTGCTAGCACTCTAATTTCGTTTGTTGAAAATCCCGGAGAAGTTTACTGGAAAGCTGCCAAGCGTGTTCTTAGACACTTAAAAGGAACAGTAAATCAGACTTTAACTTTCCGAAAGACTCAGGTTCTGGATTTGCTGAATTTTTCTGATGCTGATTGGGCAGGGAACATAGATAACAGGAGGAGTACTTCAGGTTTTTGTATTAAGTTAAGTGAGTCGTCTGGAGCAATAAGTTGGGGTTGTAAGGCCCAAAAGACTGTAGCAACGTCAACTGCTGAAGCAGAGTTTAACTCTGTTGTTCAGGCGAGAAAAACTGCCATCCAACTAAGTGGAATTCTAGATGACTTAGGAATTTTCTGCAAACTACCTCTGAAAATTTTTGCCGATAATAAGGCTTGTATTGCATTAAGCAAGCATTCAATGAATCATGGAAAAAATTAATCAGTTTGCCATAAAACTGCACTTTGTGCGAGAACTGGTAGAAAACCAGAAACTTTAACTGTCATATTTGTGACTACAGAAAACATGCCTGCAGATATTTTAACGAAATCGCTCGGAATAAGAAAACAGTCACATTTTCGTACACATCTTCTTGGTTAAACTTAGCTTGAAAGGAGGGGTTTCAACAAGACTCCAAAAGTTAAAAATGAGAAAGCACATGCGCTAACGTCGATCTAAATTCTCACATCCAGATCAAGCTTTGGCGGGTAATTTACACTATTTATATAAGCTGATTTACTACGTATATTTGCCACCAATAATCAAACAACATTAATTTGATATTCAAAACAACTGCATATTCTGCGTACCCCTCTAACCTCACCAATATTCTGCTCTGTTTTAATGACAAAATAACATAGAATTCGTAAAACAAATAACTAAGGAAAGAGCGGTTTATTTTACACCACCCCTCACAATACTGATACTCACCATCTTTTCACTGGGACCCCTAAGACCTTTTGATGCGTTATCGGCTAAATTCTGTTTATTGCTACACAATTTATAAAATTTTATTTGCGAACAATTGTTTTGAACAAATTATTTTACTGGAATAAAGTCAATTATGTTTAGGGATCTTTTCCGTCATATTATAAAAGTATGGCACATGCGTCTGTGGGTGCAAATAATATGCACCCAATAAGCTGACCCCCAGCTTATTGGGTGCATATTATTTGCACCCACAAACGGAAAAGATCTATGTTTCGGTTCCACTTTATTATATATTATGTTTTAATAGGGTATTTAACTCTTTGCTGTCATCAAATCTTTGGTGAAAACAAAAGCGCGAAGGAAAGAAAAACTCAAAATATCACAACCAGAGATTAAACAACAAAATTTTGATCTTGTTTATTGACCTGATATCTCACGTACGTAATTCTTTCCTCAGTAATCAAACAGGTGACTAAACAAAGTAAATCATTGCCCTAGTGATGAGCGGATTCAAATCTTGCAAGAATCTTGCAAGATGATTCAAAACTTTCAAGATTCTTGCAAGAATCTTGCAAGATATCAATCAAGGCAAAAAAATAAATCGGGGTACAAATGTTTTAGGAAACATCTTTGAAGCAAACTTTTGTTTATTAAACAAATTACAAAACCGAATTCAATGAAAAAAAAATTAGCTCGGATTCAAAAACTTGCAAGAATCTTGCAAGAATCTTGCAAGTTTTTGAATTCTGGAAAATTTATTGGTGTGTAATTGGTGGCTGAAACTAACTGAAACCCAAATGAAATGACTGATATCAGTTTTTTTGATCAGCAAAACTGAACTTAATTGACTTTTTTTGAACACGCCTTTTGAATGTGAAATCTTGCAAGAATCTTGCAAGTTTCTTGCAAGATTTTGAATTCAAAATTAAATTTCCGACAAATAACTAGAGACAACTCGAGGCAATCAAATCAGTCTTTTTAAAGTTCAATTTATCTAATTTAAGACAAAAACACTTTCAATCTCTTTCTCATTTTTTTTAAAAATAATTATTTTTAGAGAAACAAACATTTTTTGGAATTTTTTTGTTACTGATCCTATCGGTACTTTAGCATGTTTTTGTTGTCGTAAAATCTTCCGATTATTTATGGTGCGGTCTAAATATCTTCCTATTGAGATTTTAATAAACGTTTGTGATGCCTTCAGTTGATAGCTATTGGTGTTAATGTCCTTGAAGTTTTTTCATTCTAAAATATGTTGGTGTGTTTTTGAAGTTCCATTTTTGTTCTTCTTTCATTGGATTTATAGTTTAGTCATCATCTAAAAAAAATTGACTTCAAATTTCTAATAAATCAAACATCAGCTCCGTTTTTGATCTTATGCAAGTAGTATGCATTCCCTTCCAAGATTGCTTGCAAGATTCTTGCAAGATTTTGAATTCGTCGATCACTAGGGTGGCCCAACAGCGAGTACCGCTGGTGGCTTTCGGTCTAGAAAAGAAACCAGAGTCACTGTATTTCTACCTTAATGGGGTCAATAAAGCGCGGGGGGGGGGTTAAGTGGAAAAATCCTCGTGATTCATGTCAATGCAATTAACACAATGGGAGGATCTTTTCCTTGTGACCCCCCTCCTCCCTCAGAGTTTTTTTTTACCTTCCTGCGGACCCATAGCCGGTGGACGCCATTGTTGCTCCGTGAAGCCAGAAACTACAACTTGAAAATTGTCTCCTGAGCCCTTGTAGTCAGCTTCCAAACTGGAGGGTCTTACATAACTGGGAACAGACACTATTTGAGATAATCTGACACCCTCTTTTCCCCGTTTCTGATCGTTTTTCCACTTGGCACTTTTCCTCGCCTGGACTACAATTTGTTCACGGCCGATTTGAACTTTAATGAGGAGTTTGTTTCTCAGTTTTGCTTTTTTAAAATCTCCCTACCCCCAATCGGTCAAGGAACCCGCTTCTTCTTTGAATTACTGAACTATAAATCCTGATTCATCCCAATCAGACCCCCTCCCCCCAATATAGACAACCATTATTCTGCAAGCTTTTGTATTCCTTAAGCGGGGCACATTGGCATGGCATTTAAGGAAGTTTCCTCTCATTTCTTGTAGATTTTTGGGATCTTTTTCCGTTTGTAAACCCCCCCCCCCCCCCCCCAGTACGTTATACAACCCCCCCCCCCTTTACAGAGCACATGTATTTATACAGTAAATCACTATTATTGCAAGTGTGTCTGGTGGTGCAAATAATATGCACCCACTAAGTTGGGGGGGGGGGGGGCACAAACGGAAAAGATCCAATCAACCATTATGTAAAAATACGGCATTCCCGTCTAAGGGGTGCGAATTATATGAGCTCATTAAGCTGGGGGGGGCACCAGCGGAACAGAAGTCTTTGCCATAATAAATAACCCCCACCCCCCCCCCCCCACCCAGCTTAGTGGCCAGATAACCTATGCCCCCCGCCCAATCATAGTAAATAGAGAATAATGGCGGGGGGCTCTAATTTCAGGGAGCGGGGGCTATAATGGGAAAGACCCCGGAAAAGGTTCTCATATGAATTCACGAAGCTATGGGGGAGGGGGGCTGGATGTCAACTGAAAAAATCTCTTGTATTGGCAACTAAGGAGTGGCAACTGGAATGAAGTCAGTCAAATCCTTGATAAAAATTGAAGAATAAAATGAGGAAACATCTCCTCGTCTTCCCTTCAACATCCCTCCGATCGAGTCCTGCGCAGTCGAATGTCACCCTCCACCAAGTATCGGTTGCCTCTATTACTGGTCCCTCATGTGAGGGAAAGTTTGGAGCACTCGTCCCATATTCGGTTTGCGCCTGATCATTGGGATAAATTTCTGATCCTGTACCACTTCCCGGCCCTCCTGGATGTGACTGACCTTGACTGAATTTTCCTGCTTTGCTCATTTGACCTTGACTCATCTGGCCTTGACTCATTTGACCCTGACTCATTTGACCTTGACTCATTTGACTTTGACTCTTTTTCCCCTGACTCATTTGACCTTGACTCATTTGACTTTGACTCATTTTCCCCTGACTCATTTGACCTTGACTCATTTGACCTTGACTCATTTGACCCTGACTCATTTGACCCTGACTCATAGGACGTTGATTTACTTGGCCTTGACTAGTTTGACCTTGACTCGATGGATCTCGGCTAATTTTGTATCTGCTGCTTGGTCTTTGGCTCATTTGACCTTGAGTAACTTGGCTCGGTTGACCTCCGCTTGTCTTCCTGCGAGAAGTTCGCTCTTCGCTCATCTGTCGATCGGCCATTTCGGATAAGATTTTCTGCTTTGGCTCGAGAGCTAAGACGCTGCGAAGCTTGGTTGCTGTATTGAGGGAATTCGGGTTGCCGAAATACGCACGAGCACTTTTATTTTTTAGTACCGAGTAAAATAACCTTTTTATTGTCGGAGGTGGCAGATTCTTTCGGGTCTTTCCCATCATAGCCCCCCCCCCCTCAAAGAAATTATAGCCCCCCATAATGGTATATATACCTTGGAGGGCTATAGTATATCTGACAACAAAGTTGGGGGGGGGGGGGGCTATAATGGGAAAGACCCATTTTTTCCGTTGTACTCGCGTCCCTGAGTTTTAACAAAAACAATGGGTCTTTCTCATTATGCCCCCCCATGAAAACATAGCCCCCAATATGTTATAATTACTATGATGGGGGGATATGTTTTATATGACGACTAAGCATTGCTATAATAAGGACAACACCAAGCAGTTTTTTCATTGTTAGTCTACCATGGCTAATGATATTGTTTCAATTTTTTGAATGTTCGGGACAATAAACTTTTGAGAAAAAAATGTATCTTGGAATTAAAGGTAGTGGATTGCTTTTCTTGAGCAAAAACTCAACAAAAAATAAAATCTCTACCGTAAACGGAAGAGTAAACGGTTATCCATGCGCGATCACATCTGAAATATTAAAACAGTTTAATTGATTGGCTTAAATTCATGAAATTACAGCGTTTAATTAGCATAGAAGATTGAAAATTTTTCTTGGGGTTCGATTCTTCAATCTGAACCACGCTGCAATCACTTTTTGGCTTTGCGTCAATTCGGAGGTTCAGGCCTCGAACTATAAATAGTTTCAAATTTGACCAAAAAGTTTTATCATGGTATCAACAGACTATGGTCGATTAAAACAGCAAAACAGTCCCTATATGAGCATTTTTAGCGCCTCTGTCTTTTTTCGGAGGATACATAATAGTTGGAATCATTTTCTCTAAAAATAATTGGAAAAATATGTAAGATAAGCGGTCAAAAATTGAGTTTTTCACCGCAAATTTTGTACTTATTTTTGCGGTGAAATGCGGTGAAATTATGTAAGTTCACCGCTAGAGTAAGCGGTGAACTTACAAAATATCGCCACATTTCAACGCCTACTACAAGTTACCGTCCTCGCATGGATTCGAACCACTCACCTCCTGAATGTCTGACGCTTCTGCTTCCACTGCGCCACTCCGCTCAAAAATCTATCATATTTCTTTTGAATTTAAACCGAATACACTCTCCTTTATGTAAAACATAAGCGTTGAACTTTTGTAAGATAAGCGCTGAAATTTTAATTTTTAGCGGTGAAATTTTGTGAATGCGGTGAAATTATGTAAGTTCACCGCTTACTCTAGTGGTGAAATTACATAAATTTACCGTTAAAAAAAGTTTCAAAATAATGTATGATTATTCGTGGATAAATTTTCCGTGCATCTTTTAATAAATGTATCCTAACTTCGTTGAACAAAAGACAATTCGAAGTGTTTGCTTAGCGGCGAATTTATGTTGTTTCGCCAGTAAGTTGAGCGGTGAATTTGTGTAAATTCATCGCATTCACCACTTAACTTACATAATTTGGACAATTTTTTCAAAGCGGTTAATTTATGTAATTTCATCGCTAAATTCAACGGTGAAATTTTGTAGTTTCACCGCTACCAGGCGATAAAGGTTGTTTTACCGAATTCACCGCCTGATTTATGTAATTTTGCCGCATTCACCGCTTGTCTACGAAATTTTCCGCATTCACCGCTTATCTTACACAATTTTGCGTTGAATAGCGGTGAGACCTCGAGCCCAGTAATCTTCAAAGAAGCTAAATAGGCCCATGCAGCAGCTAAAGGCATGTTTCCAGTCCTTCTTGCAGGACGGTGATCTTGAAAGAGTCTTTTAAGATGGTCGGTTATTTTACAGGATTCTTGTATTTCGGACTAAAGTTCAACCCCTAGTTGATTGAGAATGGTTATCTTGCAAGATCTTGCAAGAATCTTGCAAGAATCTTGCAGGATGATGCTTAGTGTTGCAAGATTCTTGCACGATCTTGGAAGATAACCATCCTCAATCAACTAGGAGTTGAACTTTTAACTGAACTTAAGCGTTGGGTCCGACTTCAACTCGCCCCAAATTATTGATGCTGTAATTTAGCATGATGAAATAGGCTTTGGCTGCCGAACCGTCGGTAGACTAAAACTTGATGCTTCAATTTCAATTGACGAAAAATGTTTTTATTTGACCCCATAAACTTCATAAGCAAATGGGAAAACGGTTAGATCTTATAGCTTAGTCAATGGGTTGGACCGTTCGAATCTTATAGCTTAGTCAACGGGTTGGACCGTTTCATGCCTTGACTTATGAACAGACTACACTCGACTAAAGTTAGGCAATGAAAAGGCTCGTGCTGGATCCGTGAAACTACTTCCCCTCAATGCTAACTAGAAGCTGAATAGTATTTTTGAAGCCAATTTTGGCTCCCCACTTGAATGATAAAGGCCATTCACAAATCGCGATCTAAACTTGCGTTATCTTTGCAAGTGACAGTGATCGAAGCTCCAATAAATAGAAGCACGTTTCGAAAATATATCCGTACCGAATTCGAAGTCTATATCAGTACTAAGCATGTCTAACTGCACCTCTAAATGCAAATTTTTCATTAATGTGCATATCTTGCAAAACAATGCTTGCAAGACTTGACAAAAGCTTGCATTTAGACTTGCACATCTTGGCAAGGAATCCAATTGGAACACCAGAGCAAAACCAGGTGACTTTCTTCTACGAGCTTTGTCATAACTCGATTACATCCAAGTATTCAAAGTAGGTTTTCTTTACAATTTGTGGGAGCTGTAGTGGTTACTTGTTTTAGAACTGTTGCTTTTACAGTGTTGAAAAGATGCAAAAACTTTTTTCCAACAAAAATATTACCCAAATATGTTAAGAGAAATTGCTCTTTCACATTTGTGACTACATTTTTTTCACCAAACGATCTTTCCGAGATAGTTCCAAAAAATAGACAAATTTGCGTCGCGTTAAAAGTAAACAATGATGAGCAGTCTGCATGGTTATGATAGTGTTATGGGCGGTTGGTAAGATAAATAATTTCTTCTTTCTCATTTGACAAGGGACGATCTTTGTTTTGGGCTGTAATTACAGACAAAAATTTAGCCTTTTCTTATCAAAATAGAATTCAGATGTTACAGAGAAACCCAAGAAATACGCTAATCTCGAAATAGCTGCAAGCTAACATTGTGTAGTCTCTTTTACGTCTAGTTTTCGCATGCCTGTGGTTTGAATACGTCTAATACTCCATGCGAAAAAAGGTTAGGGCAAAATAAAACAACATTTCTTTATACTTACAAAGTTTTATAGAAGAAAGATACACAACAGCATTAAAAACTCATAGAATACAACTTCTTGCTATTAACAAACTACAAAGCTGTTTCTCTTTTGAGTAAAAATGGCATTTAGTCATTGAATTGCTTTGCATACCTCTAATTTAGTTCAGAAAACGTCGTACAAACAACCGTCAGCCTGTTCGGTTTTAATTAGACAACAACGATGAAAACCAATACGATTGTTCTTCGGTATAATCGTTATAATCGGTTATGTAAACGCTATGAATCGTCTGTAATTTTAGTTTTAAAAGTAAGAAATCTATTGTCTATTCGTTTCAGATAAACAGCACCGACGAAAGCCCCATACGTTTGTTGTTTGGTATCAATGTTATAATCTTTTTGTCTGAGATTATAACCGGGATTCGTTGGTATATTCAGTTTTAAGCTTAACCAATCCTCGGCATGCTTGGTTTGCTGGATTCCTTATATTCAATTTTAAACAAAAGAGACCACTGGTAAGGGGAACCAAATTACATCGAAACCAAGCGAAAATGACTTCTGTAATTGATTTCCAATGACCACATACAAATTAAGTGAGTGTGATTTAGTGAACTGAATCCTAATGAATATTCAACAAACTCTCTATTTCTTAACTTTAAAAGCAATCAAAAATTCACTTTTGCAGAATTAGTTCTAAATAAGCTAACGAAGAATGTCAACCATTTTTTTTTTACTTTTTTCAATCAACTGCAATGGTTTGTATGCTGCATTTGAAGAAATCGCTTGCAACAGTAGTTTTGAAAACCCTCCGCTAAGAAAGTTGAATAAAAAACTACTATTATAAAGTCAAACTTTTATGAAGAAAAACCAACAATTTTTACGTTTAAAGCCAAAAATACCTAATCAAAGAAACAAAACTGAACATCTAAGAGAACCTGCATACTGACAATTTTACGTTTGATACCGAACATAAACAATCTAAGAAGCCTATCCTGCCCACGGCTATCTAACCACAACTTAAACTCGAACAGACAAAATAGCTCAAAATTGCGCTTGAAATCGTTATACATAATAACTGATCATGGCGATGTATTCTTGCGTGGAAAACCTAACATAACAAACATAACAAACGCACTTCAGAACTACGATAACCTTAACTGCTACACCTTCTGCGTTTTTCGAGTTAGATACGGACTTGTTACAGCTTTTGAAAGGCAGCACATGTAAACACCATTATATATATTTTTTAAACTAAAAATTAAAAAAAACTAAGATTTTTAATAATCATAGATGGTTTTAAAACATACATGTTTTTCCAAAATTTTGTGATTAATTGAGTTTTTTTAACGAATTGTTGTTTTTCAATTTTATAAATAATTAGTGACTTTGGGGACTTTTTGCTTTTCATTAACGGTTTTGATTGCAGAAAGATAATGATTTTAATGAAAGAAGATGATTAACTCCTATATTTTTCGGGATAGCTACTCTGCAACTGCGAAATTTAACTCAAATTAGCCCCTACTCTTAAATCAGTTTGGGGTGTAATCAGAGGGGTAATTTCGACACGGGCTCTACTGCTGTATATGCCAGTAGAGAGGGATACGGTGGCCTCAGCAGCAATGGTTCTTCTGTACGGTAAAAAAAATTGAACAGTTTTTACTGAACAGTGAAGAGTTGTATAGAGTATTTTCTAAAAACTCAAAAACACAAAAAAGTTCATCGAAGAAAGGTCCACAGCATTAAATCAATGCAAGTTTTTGTTTGTTACAAACTAAATAACTAATTCCTTTTTGAGATTAAATGGCATTTTTTGTTTGAATTGATTGACATACCTCTAAACCAGCTAAAAAATTGTCGTTTGTGAACGCAAGAACAACAGTCGCTCTTTTCAATTTTATTTAGACATTACCAAAGAAAACCCATACGTTTGGTCTTTGGGATCATTGTTATCAATCGGTTTTTCAAACACAAGGAATTGTTGGTATTTTTAGTTTTAAAGCGTCGATATGTTAGATTACTTGGTTTCTTTAACTTCTTTTTTCGGCAAAAGAAACCATTGGTAAGGTGTTTCAAGCCACAGGAAATTAAGTGCAAAATGACTTATGTATTTGATTTCCAATGGTCATGCCAAAACTCACAGATTGTGGTTTAAAGAACTGAATCCCAATGAATATTTAACAAGCAAGCTCTTAATTTGTTAAATTCAAAGGCAAACAAGAAATAGCACAGGCTGAATTAGTTTTTTAAGTGAATTTTTGAACGATGTCAATCATCTATCATTTTTTGTACTATCAACAGCAAAAATTTGTATCTCTGATATCTCTGTAAATCTCTGATATCTTCATAAATATTGATATCTTCATAAATATTGTTTAATGTCTTTTCATGGGTATGCAAGACTGCAGCTGGAGTGCCGTCGAACAAAACATGTTTACTATACTCGTATAGATTATTTTTTAAGCACAAAAACTAACACTACATAGCGGCTAGAAAAATAGTGTTAAAAAGTTGACGTACAACTTTTCTGTTCTTGGAATACCTTTATCAGACAGGGTCTCCCTCCCGTGTCAACTTTTTACCTCAAAAAAGAAGTAGGGTTAAGGTGTAATTTTAGCCAATTCCCCCCAAAACTCTTACATCGTTTTGGGGTAATGGCGGTAATTCGATGTAAGACTGGGGGTAATAGGTTTAATTTCTTTTTTGGGGGGGGGGGGGGGTAAAATGGTGCAAAATTAGGGATGTAATTTTAGGGAGTTAAACGATGTAAGAATAGAAGGGTAATTGGGGATAAAACAAGGCAAGCGTAAGGAGTAAAACGATGTAAAAGTAGGGATGTAATGGAGGGTAATGCGGAATTAAATGATGTAAGAGTAGTGGGTTATGGGGGGTAAAACGATTAGGGGGGTAAGATTTGGGGGTAATGGGGGGGGGTAATTGGGGGGGGGGGGGGGTAACCTCCATCTTATCTTACATCATTTTACCCCCTAAATTAAGCCAATACTCTTGCATCGTTTTTGGGGATATTGTTTGAGGGATAAAATCTAACAATACCCCCTTACCCCCATTACTCCCTAATCTTACATTGTTTTACCCCCCCCCCCCCCTCCAAAAAGTTACCACCTCAATCTTACATCGTTTTACCCCCCTAATATTGCCCCCCCCCATCTTACATCTTTTGGGGGATGGATTATTAATGGGGCTCAAATCTAAAAATTCCCCCTTTTACCCCCCCCCCCCCCCAACCCCCTAATCTTACATCGTTTTACCCACCCCCCCCCCCTAGACATTTAGCCCGTACTCTTAAATCTGTTTGAATGGTAATCAGAGGGGTAATTTCGACACGGGCTCTACTGCTGTATATGCCAGTAGAGAACGATACAGTAGCCTCAGAAGAAATGGTTCTTCTATACGGTAAAAAAAATTGAATCGCTTGTACTGAACAGTGAAGACTGTCAAAAACAGAATGAAAGGTATGAACAAAAGCGTGGGGAAAATAAACTTATATTTTACAAAAACCTAATGAAGAACAAAGGCAGAAAGTCTTAACAAGCGCAAAGTGTCTTCACAGATCAGTAATTTCATTTGATATCGATCACATGAAATCTATGTAATAAATCTATAAACTTTTCGAATTAAACTAACTCATTATCATTCAAGAAAGTCCCGAAGCAGTGCCAACATCTGATTACTATTAATTGCCCCCCCCCCAGCTTAGTGAGCATAAATTTTTTATGACCCCCAGACACACGTGCTTTTTTCATACATAGTAACGTGCTATATAACAACATAGAAATTGTATCTGGGGGTCATAAAAAACACGGGGGGACAGAATAGATCCCAGAAAACTAAAGATCGCTTTAGAAAATTGATTGCCGATGGCAAGAATGCCATGATCTGCCAAAAACTTGAACACTATTACGCTCAAAGGAGGAGGAACTGAGCAGAATCAGCAGTGATCTGACGAAAACCTAGCTAAGAACAAAAGAGAGTGAAACGCTGCCTAAAGATTTTGTTAAGATAGATTTTTTAAGATAGAAGCAACGTGCAAACCCGTGTTGAAGTGTCTTTGATTTCATACGAGGATCATATTTGGTTTCAGGTTGTCCATACATATTTTTTTTAGTACAATCTCAGCATGAAACTAAAGAGATCATATATGAATGTTGCTTGATTGCCAATAAATCATAAATGATCCTAGTAGGATCACCAAGAGGCAATCGTTTTTTTCCTTCCAATTTAGGTTTTTCGAGTTAGCATTCAATTTCTAATCAATTTCCATGGCATCAACTTCTAATCCACCCAAAAAGCCTCTGATGCACTGTTCAATGCAAAGTTGAGGCTGTATTTCTTAGGAAACAATCAGCTATTCTTCGGCGCAATTGAGAAAGTGTCTGCGTCTGTGCGAGTGTGCATTTACTTGTGTATGTATGTTTGTGCGAGTGTGTGTGTGTGTGTGTATGTGTGTAAGTGTGTGTGTGTGTGTGTTTGTGTGTGTGGAGGCGGTCACAAGCCGATAGGCAACCAAAGCTGAAGTTTGAAAATGAGCTCAAGAAAGCAGAGAAATTTTGGAAACTCGTTTTTTAATTCGCTCATAACGGGCCGGTGGGAGCACTACGCGCGCGTCACGGCTTTGCCGCAATAATTGACCCTGAGTTCCGCCTTAAATCCCACAGCAGATGAGAAGCCTAACATAGACAAAAGTCCGCTGAGTCCCGTACCCAGTAGATGTCTAGATTTTGACTTATTTTTGTTTCTTTGTTGCGTATGAGTACATTGTGCGCTATATTACTACGCGTAGTGTGGATTGCATTGGTTAACAATGTACTGTTTTTGATATAATATGTAACTATTACATATCTTGCGGCTTGATTTTACTTCGGTTACAATGCGTTCAACGTGTGTGTGTGTGTGTGTGTGTGTGTGTGTGTGTGTGTGTGTGTGTGTGCACGCGTGTGTAACTGTGTATGTGTGTGTCCGTCTTTAATTGTGTCTTAGAGATTATGATTGTGTGTGCTAGTTTATGTTTGTAAGCGTGTATTTCATTGCTTTTGGAGATTTTTTCAATTTTAATAATTATAACTTTTGTCACAAGTAAGCTGAAAAACGTCGAATTTATTTTTTATAAAAAGTTCTGAGTTTTCATTATGTTTATGGTACATTTTCAAAACAACAATTCTCATTTTAGACCATTTTTACCAAAAATTTATCAACACAAAATCAAATTCAGATGAATTTCAGGAATAACTTTTCAAAAACGCAGTGGTTTTCAGCAAAAAAAATTTTACTAAGGCTCGGCGCATTTCACCACAAGTCACATCATTCTTATATAAGGTTCCAGCAGGGAACGTTTTGAAAACTGATTCCATTTCAGTGGATATAATACATAATTTGGAAAAAAAATTTCGAATCGGTGTAAATTAAAAGAACAAGAGCGGCCTCAGTTGTGAAGGCGACCAAGCTTTGTCTGAAGAATTGAAAACAAATGCCAAAATCTATATTTTGAGGGAGAAACTTAGTGGTGACACGGATAATGCAATTTTATGGTAATCTGGAATACACTCAGACAATTATTGGTCATAGACTCAAGCACTTTATTGCCCAAAACACATAAAAAGGTTGAGTAAATTGTCCATTATGTACTACGGTTAATTGAAGCTGGTTTTAAGACATCTCATTATCATCTGTTATTATAAAAAACTGCTAATGATGTATACCGGTGAAATTTGCATCTTTTATCAGAGGAAAGTAATCTAGTCTAGTCCTGGACTTATGAAAAGATCATCATGTATAAGTAATAGATAGTAATAGTAACTTTGTTTCTGCGTTACCGCAGCGGGCAGCATTAGGCTTTTAATCTACAGTGCATTTACAGTAGACTGTTCTCAGCTGTCCTTTTTCTATTACTCTGCACATCTCAGACTGTACATTTATCAGTTTTGTACAAAGCTTTCATTTTTTTTTTGTTTTTAACAAGATCTGAAATATTGAATAGACGAATAGACGCTGTTTAACAAATCTCCTACAATGTGTGATATTGTTTAATATTTGAAGAGTACCTTTTTTGTGATGTCATTTAACCATAACAATTCAACCAGTAATGAGCGAAAAAAGTGATAAATGAGTGGTTATTTAATTATTGCCTATAAAAACTGCTTCGATTGTGAGCTAGCTACGAAATTGACCGCTACGAAAGTACCCCTGTGTATAAGTTTTACGCCAAAAAAAGATGTAAGATTAGGACGTAATCGAGGGAATATTTAGCCAATACCCCTCATACTCTTACATCATTTGGGGGGTAATGGCGAGGGAAGGGGGGTAATGGGGCCAAACAGGACAGGTTGAATTGACTGGGTTGAATTTACAGTACATAAAATGCTGTTCTGGAAAGCGAGCAGTTTGAAAAATTTTTGATGGAACGTTTGATTCGAAACGAGTTATCGTAATTCTAAATTTGCGAGTATGCGTCGATACTCGCAAACAAAAGATTTACGGGAGACATTATTATTCCTTCAACTTCAATCGAGCATGAAAAAAAATGCCAATGGATAGAAAAGGGCCCACACCTGACGTGAAACGATTCAAAAAGAACAAAGACTAAGTCAGGAAATGTATGAAATCTCAAAAAAAGATTAGAGTAACTGCTTAAATTATCAGACGCTGCGTCAATAACTTTAAAAAAGTAAATATCTAAAGGCTCGTATCAGTAAAAATGCCTCGGACAAACATTTGAGAGGTAACCGGAAAAACTCAGAGCAGTAATCAGCAGAGCCTTTTAAATGAGTAACTGCAGAAACAAAGTGCTCGAGATTCAGCTAATTGTTCAATTGAGTGAATAAAGAGATGTGGCTCTCAGAAAATTTGCAAAAACTGCAAATAATAAAAGGTTTAGCTACCCACAGCGTTAACAAAATTACATTTAAAGAAAAAAGGCGCAAAGTCAATTTTGGCCGATCGATGTACTCATCGCAGAGAAATGTGAGTGGTATCGTTCAAACAAACTCATCCAGCGTAGAATTTAAAATTAAAAAGAATTTATAGATTTTCGTTTTTTTTCGAGGAGTTATCAAGGATTGAAGTTTTGTGTGAACACGGGATATTTGTTCACTTTTAGAGTGATTTTTCTTCAAATTAAGATATTTTCTATAAAATAAGTATTTCAAGCTTAAATTTCTTGCCAAAGTGAACCAATTTCGTGTTCCTAAAGGCGATAAAAACGACTAGTTCTGGTCTCATAGGGAGCTTCAATACCAAAAAAATTTGAAATCTACTGAGACCTTTTTTTTATTAAACTTTTCCAGTTTTGTTTGCTTTTTTAAGTCACCTAGAGACAAGTCACTTTTCATATCGAGGTTCTGGTTATGATAAACCTCCTTTACAGTCAAATGAAGACTATTTAACAAAAGAAATTGTCTTCAAGGAAGAGCTCATGTTTTTCTTTGCTTCGACTCTGAGTTTTCGTGATTTTAAATAGAATTTTGAGGTTGTTTTTGAGGTTTAACTAATTTTTAGGAGTCTTATGGCATGGACTCATTGACTAACTGTGCAATGTGTTACGTAATGAGATTTAAGTGAACATATCTAGTGCTTTGAGAGGACAACTAGGAGCTGTTAAGACTTTAAAAATAATTTTTCAAATTTTTTTCGAACTTTAACAAAATGTAATTTTATGACCGCGAACTGTAAGTCAGCCTCTGCGATGACAGCACCCTCTTCCGTCCTAGTGTAACCAAGAATGATCTGGCTAGCAGTTTTATTGTCTCATTTTTAGTTATATGACTTCAATGACACAAGATTTCAGAAAATTTAAACTTTTTTTGGATATTTACGTATTATTCGTAACTTTTGAAATCTTATCACATTATCCTAAAATTGACAGCTCCTTTTGCCTTATAGGAAACCTTCCGTAGATCACAGATAAAGCTTTCAGAGAAAAGCTTAGGGTTTAAATGGCTTCGACATTTTCTTCTCGCACTTTTTTTTGCTGAATTTTGGTTTTCGCCTGTTTTTGTTGTTGGTTTCGTAGTCTTAAGACTTATTGTGATATCTTATTGATTATCAATGCATGAAAACTCTTTTTTCCGTCATCATGTAAGTTTTGAACGTTGTTATTGAACTCGGTTGAAAGATTTTGAGTTTAATGACTGTTAAGACGATAAAAAATGTTTTTCCAAATTTTTTTGAACATTAACCGATCCTAAACTTTTTTCGCGGACTGTTAGTCAGTCTTAGTACTTAAGGAATTCTTTTTTTAATTCTAATGCAGCCAAAAATAATCTGGATAGCGGCTTTATCTTCTACCTATTAGTTTTAAAACTTCAGTGCCACTAGTTTTCATATTTTTTTAAAATTTCGGATGCTTTTTTCTTATTTCTAGATCCTTTTGAAATCTTATCACATTATCTTAATACTGATATATCCCATTGGTTTAGGGAAGACATTCAACGGATCATATATAAAGTTTTCAGAGAAGAACTTATGATTTAAATTGCTTTGACGTTTTGTTCTGGCAATTTTCTACTGAATTTTTGGTTGTTGCCTGTTTCCTTGTTTTCATCTTCAATAACTTGTTGTAAATTATTGACCAAATATGAATAGCCAATGAACTTAGTGTCTCATTGAGGCATAATTTAGCGTATTTAATGGATTCCGTTGAAAGCTATTGAAATTAACGGCGTTGATACTACGAGGTTTCTCAAAACTTTCGTGGTTCTAATGTAATTGTTCATATTTGATTTTTTTGAAACTCAATTGATAAAAAAAGAATCCCACTGCTGTTAAAAAACAAATTAAACATAGAAAGTTTTGAGTTAAAACTTCATTTTTTAATGCTTTCGGCACTTTTCTCGCTCAATTTTTATCCTGAAGTTGTTGATTTTGACTGTTTTTGTTCTTTAGGCAGCCGTAAACTGCTGACAAGTCTCTTGGGCTTGTAATTGCCGATTGAATAATTGAAATTTCCTGATCAGTTAGTCAGTTTACAGCCTTTAGTCGCACAGTTGATGATATACATTTTTAAACATTTTAACAACTTCTCAGTTTTTGTTGTTCTTTTCGTCAAATTGTAACTTATTTTCATCATTGAGAGGTCACATCCAATTTCTTGTATTCCAAAAAATAACATTTCTACTGATTTTTTTGTCACCGATGCTTTGTTTGTAGGACAATATGTGTTTTTATATACGTTTTTTTAAATGGTCATTTTTCGCGCTTCTTTTTCTCTTCATTCAGAGCAATCGCGTAAAAATAGAGCCCAAGTGTTTACAAATGTGGCCCAGATAAACTTGTTTAATCTCTCTGTATAATTCCTGCAGCTTAATTAGCTGAATAAGAATTGAATTAAAAATACATAATATTCATATAATAGCTAATGATTCTAATGGTAGCAATATTTTGTGTTTTCTCAAATCGTTTCTAATGTTTTATGTTTTTCTTTAGTTCGTTTCTAAGGCTTAAAACACCCGAAGACCTTTTGGTTTTGTAGTAACTTTTTAGTAAATTATCAAGGATTATTTTGTTAAAAGCTTATGATTTTTAGGACTTTTGAAATTTCTTGGTTTAAAAAGTGTTGATTAATTTTTGAACTTCGCATCATTGATCGTTCTCTTTGCTGACTTGTAACACAGTCTCATTGAGAAAATTTTCTGTCTGCTGTATAATTAGGAGAAATTAAATTAAAGTAGTTAAGGTTTTGTCTGACTGCATTTTGGCGTTGTTACTATGTGCTTTTAAATTCAGATAATCCGTTTTTGCCGTTAATTTTTTTTGCTATTTTTTTGGTTCTTTTTTGTTTTTGTCTCGTAGTGTATTTATGGTCAGATCTCATTGGCGATGTAATAAAGAATGGCATTATGTATTGCAATTAGTAGATAGGTTTTGTGACGATTGTTTTAAACTAAAACTTCTATGTTTGTTGTTTCTTCATTTGGTTGACAATTGAGTCAAAAATGTAGATGAGCTCGGGTCGGAACATCATGTGCAAACGCACATTAACCAGCCGACTTGTATTTTTTTAGTAAAAGGATTTTGTTCTTAAAAAACAAAATGCAGCTATGAGTGTGCGTTTCAGTGAACTTTGTCGCAAAAGCGGCGAAAGAAAATTTTCACCACTACCAGCAGAATACAGTGAAAAAAGTTATCAGCACTACCAGCTGAATGCATTGAAAAAAAATCACAGCTATAATCGCAAATCTTACAAATATTCACCGCGCTAATTTCAACGCTTATCATAAATTCACAGGAAATATCAAACGACGAAGTTACAGATGGCGCAGAGGAATAGGAAGTTGATGACATGCAGGAGATGATTGGTTTGAACCCGTGTACAGCAAATTCCTTTTTGTAAGAAATCCGGTGAATGCGGTGAAAAAAATTTTCACGGCTATAAACTGCAAAAATTTACCATACTCAACGCTAAAATTTGCGGGCGCTTTGCGGTGAAAAACTTTTTTTTCACCGCTATTCACCTCTAGGCTTACATTTTTCGTTTGACTAAACCTCGAGCCGGGTAGTACACTATATTGCTGAATAGAAAAACGGGAAGCCATATTTGGAGATAAAATGCTTGAACTTGCTTTCACAGTTTATTTTAGTCAAACTGCTATACAAAATATTGAAAATGAATACGTTTGAGCCTCAAAAAAATGCTTTCTAGATCGAAACAGAACCATGACTGTTACAGAACTCTTCTCTAGTGCAACGTTGACATACGAATGGGAGGGCAACAAAAACTATAAGAGGTAATTAGATGTTTCCAAGTTTCAATGACAAGATAGGCCTAAAAGTTAGTTCAACAAAGATATCACCCGGGTTGGAGTCCCATAGAATCCCATCGATGGGTCATAGTTATTTCATAGTAGCTTTTAGATCCATCGATGGATCAGTGTAATTTCATAAAACCTAACTTCCCATCGATGGATCAGTGTAATTTCATAAAACCTAACTTCCCATCGATGGATCATAGTAAATCCATGAAAATGAAAATTTCGAAAATCTCACATGTCTATCAATTTACTTAATAAAATGCAGTTACGTGCCCCTATATGCTCACTTTTTTGTTGTTTTCAGTAACGTGTCACCAAAAAGACCAGGTTGTAGAGCAGGAGGGGGCATTTGAAATTGGGGGGGGGTCATTTGAAGTAGAGGTTAACATAAGAGGAACTGCAGCATTTCCCTGATTGCAAAAAAGCAGGTTGTAGAGCAGGAGGGGGTATTTGAAGTTGGGGGGTGAGGTCGTAGAGCAGGAGGGGAGCATTTGAAGTTGGGGGGGGGGGGGTCGTAGAGCAGGAGGGGGGGCATTTGAAGTTGGGGGGGGGTCGTAGAGCAGGAGGGGGGGGCATTTGAAGTTGGGGGGGGGGGTCGTAGAGCAGGAGGGGGGGGGGCATTTGAAGTTGGGGGGGGGGTCGTAGAGCAGGAGGGGTTGCAACTGTTTTATAGGCTTGAAATCAATTGTAATGGGGGGCATTATTGACGCCGGGAGAGGGGGCATTAGTGATGTCGGGTGTGTCGATTTTACATTTTTTTGCCCCGATGTTGAAAATAGTGGTCGTGATCAAGTGTATAGGCAACTGTTTTATAGGCTTGAAATCAATTGTAATTGGGGGGCATTATTGATGCCCAGGGGGGGGGGGGGGCATTAGTGATGCCGGGTGTGTTGGGGGTTTGTTACAGAGTTCTACAGAATGTAGGGAGAAATTGTGAATTTGTACAGAATGCAGGCAGATGAGTACAATCAAGTGAGAAATTGATTGTACCACCCCCCCAACACATCCGGCATCACTAATGCCCCCCCCCACCAACACACCCGGCGTCAATAATGCCCCCCCCAACACACCCGGCCTCATTGGTCCCAGAACGATGGGGACATGTGATTTTAGTAGATATGCTGGATCCAAAAAGAGGATTTACAGTATTGTATTGTCATGTGGGGGGGGGGCATACTGACCTTAATGACTATCATATAGTGGCACATTTCAGATATCTTGTTGCAAAATGAGCAGTGACGGGAACAATTACAATGTCAGTAAAAGTGAAAGTCAAATGTCAGTGCCAGCCAGAGGGTCAATTCCCGGACTCGTATGTGAAGTCAGAAATGTGAGAAAAAACTTTATAGTGTATAGTTCAAATGATCGATTGCGCTGAATTATAGCATGCGCCATGTAATAAGCTTTATGAGGGAACAACATACATCCCCCACAGCCCGCCTGAATTTTTATAGAACGATGTAGTTAGACGGGCTCGGTAACGGTGAGGGGGGGGGGGGTTGGGTGGGTGTGTGCATAACGTTATAGTCATCTTGCTTTAAAGCTCGACTCATGTTTTTTGCTTCTGGAATTTAACTGGACCCAAATTTTTGCTGCCGGATTCTAGTTCGAACCATACTTGATGATCGGTATTAAATAGACCCGGCTTTGCTGCTCGACTTTGTTTTGAATCAAATCTTGAGACTTTCAATGTTATTGACGCATGTATAATTGAGTGTATGTATAGTCAGTCCCATAAAGTAACAACGCTAACGGTAATTTCAAAAATCAAAGGTCATATTTTGAAACATGCTGGTATGCTTTTTGAAATCATGTGG
>NW_027452853.1:0-21127 GCF_964194025.1 Convolutriloba macropyga
TGAAGAGTGGCTGACGAGGATACAAAAAATACAAAAAAGACTTTTGAAATACTCCATTTATTTATAAACGACTGGAGAAGGTTATTTGAAAATGGTCACAGGTCTGATTTAGCTGTTTGAGAATATGAACTGTCTTAGATGGGAAAAAATCAGACTATTGAAGTCTTCTCCAGGCCAGCAACAAAAGCGAGACTGATTTGAGTTCCAAGGAAGATGCATTAATAGCTATGTCGGTTTGGATTCCGTAATGAGTCAAGTCTGAGATGATAAGGGACTCAGGATTTTTTTTTGATTTGTGCCCCAGTACGTTATGCCCCTCCCAGATAGAGAGCACATGTTCCTCGTTTCAGAGTAAATCATTATGTAAAAATGATGCAAGGGCATCTGGAGGTGCAAATATTGTAAACCCACTAAGCTGCAGGTCACAAGAAGAAAATATCCAGATTTTGAAAGTGATTTTTCTATAGACTTTGAAATGTCGCAAATTGATATCCTATCATGTGACCATTTTTGGGGCTTCAAATAACAACTGCACTTTAATTTTCAAATGAAAAACACATTTATACATATCTGTGTGCCTTTAAATCTGAAACACTATATAAGGAGATCTGGCACTGTTGAAACCGGGCAATCTAAAATTGCACGTGCGTGCTTCAAGTTATAATTAATTGTCTCTGCTATAGCAAGGGGCCGGTTAGAAAGAGTCAAATCAAGCTACTTAAGTTCGCTAGTTGCTCAAAATTCAATGATCTCTCTTATTGTTCCGACCCACTCCAGTGAAGGAGGAACTATGTACTCAAAGGGGTGTTTTGTTGTTCAGACGATTTTCGCCGATCGATATATTCATCGGAGAGGGTTGTGAGCGGTATCATTAGAAAGCCCGTCCAGACTAAAATGTAGAAATAAAATGATTTTTTTGATTTTCGTTTCTTAAAGAAAGTTATTGTAGTTTAAAATTTTGTTAATAGCAGACGGAAATCCGCTGTTTTATTCACAATTTTTATTCACAATAAACTTTCTTCAATTTTGCTAAAATTCGTTAAAATTGTTTGTATTGGTTAAAATTGTTTAAAAGGGCTAGTGAAATTATTTAGAATACAACTAAAAAGTTTTTTTGAATTTCGTTTGTTCCCACACAGATAACGAGTCTAAAAGTTTTGTGAACATTTTCGTTGTTTGTGTTCACATTTTCCAGTAACTTTATGCGATTGTTTGCCTTTTTGGCTAAAAATATGTTAATATTTGTAACGATAGTGTTATTGGTTTTAATTCTGAAAACGAGGGTCCTTTCTAACTGTTTGACCCAATTTTTTGGCTAAATTTTTTGCTAAATTTGTCAAAATTCAGCCTTTTTTCCATCAAAAATAGCTCGAAGTAGGCTTTTGTAGTCCACTTTGTTTAAATTTACCGCCTTAAGACACCTAAAAACTGCTGACACAGTTTTGACCGACTCCAAAACAGGCTAGTTTTAATTCCGGAGCCTTTTAGAGTGTACTTGAATTAAAACTTGCCAGTTAGTCGCTAATTGAACACTTAAAGTATGCAAAACGCATCATTGATGCTTGATTATTTTTTTTGACAAATAATCCAAATCCATGATGTTCAGAATAATATAATGTTCCCAATAGACGAACAGCAATCGCTAGGCGAATTTTGGTGTAATAGTTGTTTTGGTCTAATCGTTGCTTCTAAAGCTTAAAAAAATCTTTTGATGTTTCTTTTAAAACGTTTTCGCTTTCCTGCCTTTTTACGTTTTATACTGAAAAGAGCAATTAAAATAAAACGTACTAATAACAGGTCCAACTGGCTTCCTAGGGAGTATCAGGGAACCTATTTCGTTTTTTATTCGAAAACTTATGTTTGTTTTGACTTTTAAAAATCCATGTTTTTAAAGTGAAAATTGGGCCATTGAGCTTTGCAACTTTTTTCTCTCATTGGTGAACTTGTAGCTTAAAGTCAACAATTACAGGTCATATGGGGTTTCTAGTTGAATAAAATTTAGTACGTACTGCGGATATACGTTTTAAGTAATGGTTTTATCGCTTTGAAGTAATGATTTTTCTTTACCAACTTAGAAGTTTTGGACAATTTCCCATCATTCAAGTTTTTTATATGCTCTTGTCACATTATTAACAATTTGTATGCCATATTATTACCATTTGAAGGGAAGGCACAATTGAACAAATCTGTTTTTCGTTGAACATATTATTGTTTTAACAGCGCTTCAACTCCGTCTTCTAGAAGAATTTGACGGAATTTTTTTTGTTTTTTTTTGGTCATTATTTGTCCTTCTTTTTGTAGTTTTTGACAAACTCTGGATAACTGCAAGTCTTAGCGTCTTCTTGTGAATGAACATGAAACCTATCTACTTACTGCCTGATCGATTGCTAATTTTTTTTTCATGATTTTGAAATCAAATGTTTTTTGAAAAAGTATACAGATGTATTTATAAAATTCTTATTTCGCTGTTGTTTGCCTACTTGTTATCTAATCTCAATCGAAACCTGCTGCATATCAAACTATTGTCAATGAAGAGAAGCACAAGTGAATATATGGCAATTTTTGGTGCATCGCTTATTGTTTTAACGGCCTCGATATTGGTTTTTTGCTAAAGAATAAACTGTTTTTTTGTTTTGGTCTTTGTTTGTCGTTCTTTTTGTAGTCAATTGCGAAGTACTGCAGAACTACAATTCTTAGCGGCTGACTATGTAAGAACTGTTTGCTGATTTCAGTTGGTAGCTGAAAGTTTTTGGGACGCTGGAATCACATGTTTTCGATTTTATATAAAGATGTATTTTTAATTTGAAATTTGCTCTTTCTTTTACATGTTTCCTAGGCTCCTTAATTGTGTTTTTATGGAAATTCCTTTATTTACTCAATTTCCAATTGATTAAAGCTAGAAAAATGGCGGTGGGTATGAGCGGTTGAGTCGGTATGGTAAAAAGGTAGTTCAAATGTTCGGCAACGTGAGTCTCGCGTGTTATGTACTAAATGAAGGGGATCTCTAAAATGATGATAGCTGAATTTTGATCCAGCTTTGCAATATTGTGCGCTGATTGAGTTCAAATGGGTTGTATGTTGACATCTCTATAGTCTTAAGTGGCAATTTTGGCGAAACGAGAGACAGAGAGAGAGAGAGAGAGAGAGAGAGAGAGAGAGAGTCGCTTGAATAAGGATGATACCTCAGCCATGATGAGGGCTTGGGAGACAAACCAATCTTCGGTTGTTGCTGGAAATTGGTCCGCTCGTTGTTTTGAATGACAGCTTTTATGTGTTGGTGACAAAAATTTTATGTAGAAGTTGTTAAACTAATTGCATGATTGATTTGAGGCAGAATGATAGTGTTTTTCATTGGTTTTAGTGCCAATCTGAACAACAATGTGTCGAATGATTTCCGTTGCTAAAAGTGTATGCAATGAGCCATCAAATTGTTTGTTTTCGTAGACGAAACCATTTTTGCGTGTAATTCTACTTGTCAAGCGGGAGCTACAAATGTAGGAGCGTTTGCTATATGAAACTCCTCGGTGACATCTTTTAATAACAAAAGTTTCTTCTGTTGCGTCGCAATGCAGTCGGAAAAGGTGTTAGTCTCAAGGATTCGTCATCATCCGCGTTTTTTTTAAGTTATCAAGATTATCAACTTTTTCTGATGCTCTTAAAAGTTTCCAGTTACTTGGTCAAAACACTGTAGTGTCCTCGTAATACATTGGGATGCAGTTAAAGCACTGTTTTCCGTACCATAATGAGAGGAAAAAATGTTTTTCAACGGAAGATACAAAACATAATTGAACCTTGATGGATGTAAGTATGTTCTTTTCAGCTGCGATTACATATAAGAAAGTGAAATATTGCGAGTTAGTAGTATTGTCTCTGTCTGCTTAACATATCGTGGTCTCAGAGTTTCTTCTCAATAATTTCTAGAGTACTCCAAATCTGAAATGGTTATTGCCTAGTAGAAATTAGCATAAAATTGGATTATTGGATGTACGGCGCCAAACCAGTTTTGTTTTCTGAAAAATTTTTATTATTCAGATCTACTGTAGATTTAGGACTCGTCTTTAAAAATGTAACCAATTCGTATTTGAGCTTTGGTATTCGGTGATATTCGGAATATCGGACTGTTAAAAAGTTGACGTTTTTACATTTTAGAGAGATTTCCTGTATTAAACTCCAACCTTACCTAATACTGGGCAAAGATATCTTAATTTTTTGTAGCGTAATAAGTTCTATATTCATTACAATTCTTGAAGGGTTTGAATTTCATTCGAGATTGAAGGATAGATAGATAGAGAGAGAGATAGAGAAAGAGAGTTCCTGGTTTTTAGGACTGTGCATATTATAATTTGATCTTTTTAAATTTTTGTAAAAACAGGGCTTGTATATTTTATTTTTAGTGATATCTACTAGTTAGTTCTTTTTGTGGCCAAATTTGGCGAAATCAAGAGTCGAATCAGTTAATCCTGAATAAATTCAGTTTTTTGCAGCCCTTAAGAATGCCTTTACAGCGAGCAACTTTTTTTCGAGCTTTAAGTAGAATTTTCTAACACTACAAGACTAACCAATTCTAAAGCCACGGAAAATGAAGTTCAATTGTAGCAACAAGAAATAAATAAGTTGCCAGAGTCAGCAATATACACATGGTATAAATTCTTATAAATTCTGAAGGCTGCAAAAAAAATCTGCATCTATTCTGAATTAACTGGCTCGACTCTTGATGTTGCCATTTTTTTTCGCCAAGAAATAACCAGTAGACATCTCTAAAAATAAAGCATCCAAGACATGTTTTTACAAAAATATAAAAAGATCAATTTATAATATGCACAGCCCTAAGAAGCAGTTTTACAATAAACTATATCATCCAAAAAACAATTTTAAACACAGTGTTCGCTTTTTTCTAAGAAAATTACTAAGACACATCTTCCAAGCGCAACCTAAATCATGATAATTTCTCTCACCATGTGTTGTTCTTGGTCGAGAATTCAAAGATTAGATTTCTGTCTGCTGCAACCATCCGGGATAAAGAACTATACGTCAGTTTTAAGTTAATTACAACCAGACATATGCTTCGGTTCTCGTGGATTCTTTTCAGTGAAGCTGATTTGAACTTTCTGAATTTGACTTGTGTCGTAAGTAATCATTCACTCAAACTTTTAGTAACAAGGTTTTCTAAATTGTTAGGTCCTTTCAGAGCCGTCTGTTTCCCACTGTGTTGAATTTGTTAGAGTTATAATTTCTGGAGAGAACATGCTGCGCAAAGAGATCCCTTCTGTTCTCTGGTTTTCCAATCTTGTAATTTCTTAAGTTATTTGCAAAGAAATACTTCGAAGTAAAGAGAACTCATTCTCAGTAATTTTATGATTGATCTCAGTTTTGTCCTTCTTGTGTGTACTCGTTTTCCAACTGACCAAAACTACAATGAACGGCGGTGGGTATAAGTTTAATAATAGACGGGGAGCGAGATAATTAATACAATACGTCCGGGAACACTATTGCCGTGTTCCGTATTAAATAGCAGAGGATTTGTACCTTGTACTTGAAATTAGGCACGGCTGCGTAATACTTTTCATTGCGTAATATGTTTCCTTTGCATATAACAGACACTTTACTGGGTCTTAACATCCGTGCTGACAATCGTGACAATGACGGCTGAGAACTAGGTAAGACTACTTCGCGATCAGAAATAAGTAGCTCTTACTCTATAACCCTTAGGGCTGTAAATTGAGGCCAGCTAGGGTCTGCCTTACACGATTTATTGAAAGAACAATAAGTTCAATTGTTTTTTTGTCGCCAAATGCCACAAAGTAATACGCTATTGCTTCATATGCATCACGATACACTTGGTGTAGTTAATAAATTGATACGGAGGAAATTGATCTTTTTAATTTGATAGGCTCGTATAAAGATGGCTTGTATTGCCTTGTTAGTCAAACTCCCTAGAAGTCCAGTATTTTTGCCGAAACAAAATCTTTGAAAATCACAATATTTTTATCACAAACTTCAGATTTCTTGCGGCTTCAGATCATTTTTCTAGAATTACGCTCCAAATAGTTCTTGTTTGCAATTTTCTGTTAATTCGAGCCTTTGCAGATAACAGGCACCTTATCTTATCACCTGGTTTACACTCCGCAACTAAATTTCCCAATAAAAAGCAAAAAAAAACAGCGTAAGTTAATGGCGCTATAAGCGTAATCTTTTTGAACGGTATTTCCGAATATTGCTTAACATTTGTTCAAAATTTCGAGATTTCCCGGGTTGAGCTTTTCCGCCCAAAATGACGTAACAGTGAGGCTGCAATGGGAGGATTTTCTAGGAAAATGCAGCTCAAAACTCTTACATCTTTTTGGGCTGCATTGGGCTTCCAAGGGGGTAAAATGGTGCAAGAGTGAGGGGGTAAAAGACAAATTAACCCCCCACTCTTACACCTTTCTTGTCTGTCAAGGGGGGGGGGGTAAAACGATGAAAGAGTTTGGGGGTAATTTCTCCGTTACCCCCAAACTCTTACATTGTTTTACCCCCCTTGACAGACCAAAAAGATGTAAGAGTGGGGGTTTAATTTGTCCCATTTTACCCACCTTGGAAATCCAATGCAGCCAAAAGACGTAAGAGTTTTGAGCTGCATTTTCCTAAAAAATCCTCCCATTGCAGACCCACTTTTACATCATTCTACCCCCCTTGGCAGCCCAACTCTTACATCATTTTAACCCCTCAACCTTACATTGTTTTAGCGCCCATACCTGAAGACTGCCAGTCTTGAACCCACAACCTCTGTAGCCTCAGCTGCGTCGCCTTAACCTCCAGACCATGAATGCTTGTCCAACTCTTGAGAGTCAATATATATGAATAATATTTGTTAGAATTGTCCCCTCTCAACAAATTACCCCCTCACTCTTACATCATTTTACCCCCTCAGAACAAATTACCCCCTCACTCTTACACCATTTTAGCACCCTTGGCAGCCCAACTCTTACATCATTTTACCCCATCTGAACAAATTACGCCCTCACTCTTACACCATTTTACACCCCTTGGCAGCCCAACTCCTACATTTTTTTACCACCTCTGGACAAAATGCTCCCTCACTCTTACACCATTTTACTCCCCTTGGCAGCCCAACTCTTACAACATTTTACCCCCTCTGAACAAATTACCCCCTCACTCTTACACCATTTTGCACCCATTGGCAGCTCAACTCTTAGCTCACTTTACCCCCCTCTGGACATATTACCCCCTAACTCTTACACAATTTTACCCCCCCCCCCTGGCAGCCCAACTTTTACATCATTTTACCCCCTCTGAACAAATTACCACCTCACTCTTACACCATTTTACCCCCCCCCCTTGAAAGCCCAACTCCTACATCATATTACCCCCTCTGGACAAATTACCCCCTCACTCTTACACCATTTTACCCCCCTTGGCAGCCCAACTCATACATCATTTTACCCCCTCTCAACAAATTACCCCCTCACTCTTACACCATTTTACCCCCCTTGGCAGAGCAACTCTTACATCATTTTACCCCCTCTGGACAAATTACAACTCTAACTCCTCCCAATGCAGCCCATTGCAGCCCACTCTTACATAGCAATTTTAGTAAGGGGGGGGGGGGGGTAATTCCTCAACAGTCCTCCCATTCCAGTTCATTGCAGCCCGCTCTTACATGGCCATTTCAGTCAGGGGTTAATTCCTCAAAAGTCCTCCCATTGCAGCCCAACTCTTACATCATTTTACCCCCTCTGGAAAAATTACCCCCACACTCTTACATCAATTTACCCCCCATGGACGAATTACCCCCCACTCTTACAACAAAATTGGAGGATTTTAGGGAGGACATTCGACCCGGGTTTAACTCTTCTCAAAACTCTCCAAGTGGCCTATTTTTTGCTCAAAGACCATTTATTAAATATTGAGGAAAACAAGTCTAATGTCAAGTCTCTAATTGTTTTCTGTTGGGAGGATTTGTTGGTATGCAACTCTCAATCTACATTTAGGATTACATGATATTTTAGTGAAGTTAAGTGCCTGCTAGGTTTTCCTTACTTACGGTAACTAACTGTCGCGCGGTTAACTGTCATGTAAAAAATGGTGTAACCATAAGTTGGTAAAATGTACCTGCTTTCGACACTGGTCCGCTCTTGCTCAGAAACAGGCATCGCTGTTGTCAGCACACTCTTAAAACCTTCAAGTTTTTTTCCTTCAGCCTGCAACCTTCTCTTAGATCAAGTTTTTTTACAAAGAAATAATGGTTGTTTAAGTCATGTGTAACTTGGTATTTTTGTGATTCAATTATTGTGATCACTGAAAATGATTACGCGAGTCCATTTCTGCAACTCTTGCATCTTTCTGGATATAGATTTAAAATCCGCAACTCCGTCTACTATCAGTTTGCTTTTGAGTTCTTGGCTGCAATTACTCTCTACCAGAGAGTCCAAGTGTTTACGAAACAAACTTTTGTCTTCATCGTAGAAGTAAAAAACTCTGTGGATATCTTTGAGTGAAGCCAGTTGCTCACATTTGGCTAGGAGAAGTAATGTCTTACCAGTACCAGGTTGACCAGTTAGAATCAAGTGAGTGTTGTTTTGATCGAGTAGAATTCGATGCTGTTGTGGACTTAACACAAAATTGAACTGCGGGTGGTCGTCAGAATCCCCCCCCAAATGTTCGATCCTCCACATTTTGAGTGATTCCTTGTACCGCTCGTCGACGTCCAAAGCGGTTTTCTCAATTCTCATATTCTGATCAGAAATGAAAGCAGACATGCTTAAAGCAGCACAGGCGAAACAAGCAGAGAGATAGTGAATGAAAGTGTGTTTGAGGGTCGAGCGGGAGTCTTCTAAGCCAATTTCAACGTCATCAAACTGACAGAGAACTGATTCTGTGGAGTCGTTCTGTTTGTCAAATAATTCGTCAATAGTGCTATCACAGTTCACGACAATAAACTGGTCATTAATTCGGAGCCAAACAAGATCTTCGCTAGATGAATTGCAAACCAGAAAGGACAAGTAGTCTGAAACTTGTGCCCAATTTTTTTCTACTAGGATTGCCAATTCGCTTGGGCAAGTGGTTTCTCCTATTTTTGTGACCTCTTCTTTTATGCTTGTGATTTGTGCTTGAAAAATGTCATTTTTTATGTTCGGAAGGCATACAACGACTTTCAACGTGTTCTTAAGCAAATCACCGATCGATGTAGTGTCGTTTTTTGAATACAAGCCCCAAAAGGAACATAGTATGAGTTGCATCTGTGGTATAATTTTTGTGAGGCTCTGTTTTAGTTTATTTGAGACTGACGATTGCTTTGCTTTTTCGGGATTTTCAGACAAGCCGACTTCAAAAGCAACAATGTGCTCTTTTCCCAAATACAACCAGTCAATCTCGAAATTCGGAATCTTTGAATTTTCCGGCATCGTTGCAATGGTCTTCAAGTGTTCGTTGCAGAACCCTCTGATCAGGACCCCACAAGATTTCTCAATTTTAGCCAATAATAGTTCAGAGAAAAGTTTGACTTCCCCCAAATAAATTGAGTAGTCGGTAAATTTTCCCAACTCTCCTTCTTCTGTGTAGCAGTACAGCATGTTGTCTAGCATTCTATTGAAGGATGGAATTGACTCAAGTTTGCTGTCACGGTCGGGAAAGAAATAGTTGAAAGTTTTAACAACTTTTTCAATTTGATTTATTGACACTGGCTCCCCACCCAAAAACTTGTGAGTTGGGCCTGGAAGATAAACTTCCTCTCTGCTAAGGTTCTCAATGTAATACGCTTTCAACTTCTCGACATAATCAAACTGCCCAGCTGAGCATTTGACTGGTGTTGTAAAAACGTCAGTCAAATTTTTTTTTCTTGTGAAAATAAAAAATGGCCTGACATTGCTTGAATCGGAAAGGTTCAAATCGAAGTTATTAAGAAGCGACTTGACTTTCTTAAATTCTTTGGTTTTTTCTGCCTTTGGTGCAGTACAAATCACAAACTGTATTGTCATCGCATTCTGACTGAAACTTGAGCCTTCAAAATTTTTCACGACTTCATTCAATTTTCTGAGTTGGCGTTGAATAGATTTGTAAATATCGTCCGCGGTTCTTTCTTTCGAAAGATTGTCAATCATCTTGAAAATGTAAACTCTATCGGATTTCGGCGCAGGAATGAACAAACATCCAAAAGATCCGTCTTCTGGAATTGGTGTAGAAGTTTCTGGTGTGTTATCAATTGTTTTTGGATGCTTTCGGACAACTAATCCAATTTGTTCCGTCAGTAGCAGAAATGAAATGAAGATATTGTGTGATAGGATGCTCTGAATAAGAGGGTTAAGTGAAACTAGTTCACGTGGAGGCGAGGGAAGCACCACTAAGCTGTTTTCCACCGCTTGTCGTAACATTGAACTCATTTTTTAAAAATCAAAATAAGAACAATTTCATTTGCAATACAACAATAGCAAAAAATCTTCCATTGAAAAACTAATCGTTTTCTCAATTTGCCAGCTTGTAAATCTGAATTTTTTCTGCCTAGACATTTTAATTTGATAAAACTGAAAAATGTTGGGCAATTAAATTGGGCATTGTTTACCGTCTAGTCATTTTAAATGAATTGAGGTTCAAAAAAGCTTACGTACGTTAATGTGAGAGTTTTGAATGTGTTTGGAATTTTGTCTTTAAAAAATAAGCAATTTTTGCGCCGCAGGTTCACAAACTAAATGTTTTAAGTCAGTACATAAAAAATGCATAAAAAATTTAAACCAGACGTCAAGACAGAATTTTTTAACTGTTTCAACGCAATGTACTCTTCTATAACAAAATATTCTTGAAACTCTTGTGTATCTCGTATCAAACAGTGCACGTGCTAAAAAATAGATAAAATAGAAAGCTCAGCAACAAAAGCACATTCTGCCAGACAAAGCTAAAACATGATCGTTCGTCTTAAATGTATGTTGGTTTCGCTTACGCAGATAAATTCTTTGATTGTATTAGTTTAAAAAATCTGGTCAAATTGTGAGAGCAATGATAAATTATAAAAACTCAAACTGGGTTCTGATGGGAACTTGTGCTATTTGGGTTCAAACTTTCAAGGACTTCGCAATCTTCATGAAAATTATGAAAAAGTCACACTCGTCAAATTCTGTTGAAAATTGCATCTAGTTATAAAGTATGATTCAAATTTACTTCTATTCAATTGTAGATAAAGGAGCGTGGCAAGGGAAGTGTACAAACCCCAGTGATTCTGGAATTTTTAACGTGTAAGATCTGATAAGTTGCTGAACAAAAATCTTTACAATGTAAGATCTTTTCTGCTTTTTTACGATAAAATTCTGGCCTATGTGAACTTTAATCGTGTAAGATCTGATACGATACTAATTCAATTTTGCTGAATTGTTATCTTATAAGATGTCATAAGTATCTTGTCAGATCTTACACGATAAAAGTTCTCGTAGCTCACGTCTTTTGTTAGGCCTACATTTATTAATTTGTGAGTTGTCAAAAAATCAGCAAAATAAATGTAATTTTCTCCACATAGCGGGTAAATTGTTGCAAGCAATTGGCAAAAAAATTTGTTAATCCGTGACCTGTCAGCCCTAGCAAAGTCAATTTATCATGGAACAAAAAAGTGTGTCAGTGATTTCAACGATCCTATAGAAACCAATTGAGGATACCTAAAAAATCTAAAAGAATACACTTCTTTTTTGGCTAAAAATGAAAACACCAACAAATTTCCTGTGTTTATAAAGGATAATTTCTGGCACTCAGATAACTGTAAGTATTTGCTTATTCTCCTTCCCAACAACATAATTCCATCAGTTTCTGTTGATTTTGTTATTGCTGGTGGTTCTTCAAACTTCCCTTGTCAGGCGAAAACCAAGAGCATTTGGCGGTTGCAACTATTCCTGCGCAATATTCCGCCTGAGTTTTGCTATACGTGCATGTTTTTTTAATGTTTTCTGATGGGCCACAGACTTCTATGGTCTTCGAAATAAAATCTAAGACACCTTCAATCTTTTTGTTATTCGAAACCGTTTTAAACCAATTTTTGTCTTTTTGCCTGCTTTTCAGTATTTCAAGTTTCAGTTTAAAAAAACTGGTCAAATTGTGAGAGCAATGATAAATTATAAAAACTCAAACTGGGTTCTGATGGGAACTTGTGCTATTTGGGTTCAAACTTTCAAGAACTTCGCAATCTTCATGAAAATTATGAAAAAGTCACACTCGTCAAATTCTGTTGAAAATTGCATCTAGTTATAAAGTATGATTCAAATTTACTTCTATTCAATTGTAGATAAAGGAGCGTGGCAAGGGAAGTGTACAAACCCCAGTGATTCTGGAATTTTTAACGTGTAAGATCTGATAAGTTGCTGAACAAAAATCTTTACAATGTAAGATCTTTTCTGCTTTTTTACGATAAAATTCTGGCCTATGTGAACTTTAATCGTGTAAGATCTGATACGATACTAATTCAATTTTGCTGAATTGTTATCTTATAAGATGTCATAAGTATCTTGTCAGATCTTACACGATAAAAGTTCTCGTAGCTCACGTCTTTTGTTAGGCCTACATTTATTAATTTGTGAGTTGTCAAAAAATCAGCAAAATAAATGTAATTTTCTCCACATAGCGGGTAAATTGTTGCAAGCAATTGGCAAAAAAATTTGTTAATCCGTGACCTGTCAGCCCTAGCAAAGTCAATTTATCATGGAACAAAAAAGTGTGTCAGTGATTTCAACGATCCTATAGAAACCAATTGAGGATACCTAAAAAATCTAAAAGAATACACTTCTTTTTTGCCTAAAAATGAAAACACCAACAAATTTCCTGTGTTTATAAAGGATAATTTCTGGCACTCAGATAACTGTAAGTATTTGCTTATTCTCCTTCCCAACAACATAATTCCATCAGTTTCTGTTGATTTTGTTATTGCTGGTGGTTCTTCAAACTTCCCTTGTCAGGCGAAAACCAAGAGCATTTGGCGGTTGCAACTATTCCTGCGCAATATTCCGCCTGAGTTTTGCTATACGTGCATGTTTTTTTAATGTTTTCTGATGGGCCACAGACTTCTATGGTCTTCGAAATAAAATCTAAGACACCTTCAATCTTTTTGTTATTCGAAACCGTTTTAAACCAATTTTTGTCTTTTTGCCTGCTTTTCAGTATTTCAAGTTTCAGTTTAAAAAAACTGGTCAAATTGTGAGAGCAATGATAAATTATAAAAACTCAAACTGGGTTCTGATGGGAACTTGTGCTATTTGGGTTCAAACTTTCAAGGACTTCGCAATCTTCATGAAAATTATGAAAAAGTCACACTCGTCAAATTCTGTTGAAAATTGCATCTAGTTATAAAGTATGATTCAAATTTACTTCTATTCAATTGTAGATAAAGGAGCGTGGCAAGGGAAGTGTACAAACCCCAGTGATTCTGGAATTTTTAACGTGTAAGATCTGATAAGTTGCTGAACAAAAATCTTTACAATGTAAGATCTTTTCTGCTTTTACACGATAAAATTCTGGCCTATGTGAACTTTAATCGTGTAAGATCTGATACGATACTAATTCAATTTTGCTGAATTGTTATCTTATAAGATGTCATAAGTATCTTGTCAGATCTTACACGATAAAAGTTCTCGTAGCTCACGTCTTTTGTTAGGCCTACATTTATTAATTTGTGAGTTGTCAAAAAATCAGCAAAATAAATGTAATTTTCTCCACATAGCGGGTAAATTGTTGCAAGCAATTGGCAAAAAAATTTGTTAATCCGTGACCTGTCAGCCCTAGCAAAGTCAATTTATCATGGAACAAAAAAGTGTGTCAGTGATTTCAACGATCCTATAGAAACCAATTGAGGATACCTAAAAAATCTAAAAGAATACACTTCTTTTTTGCCTAAAAATGAAAACACCAACAAATTTCCTGTGTTTATAAAGGATAATTTCTGGCACTCAGATAACTGTAAGTATTTGCTTATTCTCCTTCCCAACAACATAATTCCATCAGTTTCTGTTGATTTTGTTATTGCTGGTGGTTCTTCAAACTTCCCTTGTCAGGCGAAAACCAAGAGCATTTGGCGGTTGCAACTATTCCTGCGCAATATTCCGCCTGAGTTTTGCTATACGTGCATGTTTTTTTAATGTTTTCTGATGGGCCACAGACTTCTATGGTCTTCGAAATAAAATCTAAGACACCTTCAATCTTTTTGTTATTCGAAACCGTTTTAAACCAATTTTTGTCTTTTTGCCTGCTTTTCAGTATTTCAAGTTTCTTTTACAAAAAAATTGATGCAAAAAATATTTATCTTTATGGTCTTCTATGGGCCATAGATTTCTATTGTCTTGGAATCTAAGGCACGGCACCATCAAGCTTTCCTCTTCTCGGCCTTCTTTTCCTGTCTTTTTTCTCTCCCTATCAATTTAATTGAAGTTCCTTCAAACATAAAAAAATTTTTGCTCAATTTTTGTGTTTATGGTCTGTTTTTGGCCATGGATGGTCTGGGACATGGAATCTAAGTCCCCATAAAGAGATTTTTTTTGAAAGCAAATCAAATTTTGTCACCTTGTCGTTAATATGAGATCCAAAATACGTCATTTGAGACTTTGTTTTGTTTTTGTATGGTCTTTGATGTGGTATCTAAGACCATACGCACCATGCATGATTTTGATATGGTATCTAAGATGGGGTTATGGTGGTCAGCATATTGGACTAACACTGTCAAAGTTATTTGTAACTATTTGGCATTAAATTTTAACTTGGGTACCCCATAACCGCAGAGTGACGGTCTCGAAGTGAGAACTTCTGTCGCCTCAAGATTTGTCCTTGCCTCAAACTGATGACATCCTACCAAATTCTGCCAAATCGTCGACTTGAACAGGATTTGATTCTTTTTTATTTCTTTTCACAAATCTAGAAATTTTACCATCTCACCCGTGTATCACTTTAATCACAAGAAACTATTACGTCATTTAACACGCTCGCTCTTAGTCATTACGGCCTCAGTCTAAAAATTTAATTGAAGACAATGGAAGCGCTTGTATTTGTTGTGATCGGATATTTACCACAACAATCATATTTTTTCTAAAATGACTGTGTTTACTAGGTCTATCATATAGCAACTCTCATCATATGCCCCATAATCATGTCTGCCGTGTTTAATAGTTCACAACTTGGTGCTCGAGGTAAAACTATCTCTTCTGTCTCATGTCATGTGTAATTATGTAAAACCTTTCCCTTTCTTGCGCCCTCAAGCTTTCCCCTTCGGCCCATTCGAAATATTGTTGCCTTAGTCTGCGTTTCTCCTCATTGTCCTCATCAAGTTCTTTTTTCATCAGCCGGCGAATACCATCGGCATACGGAGCCAGTAGGAAATAAACGTCTTGATTATACCTGCAGAGTCCTTCTCCGGGGCTGAAAATAGATTGTAACTGTTAATTTCTCTTTCCAAAATTTCACTCCAAATATTAAAATTGAGATCTATTCTGTTTTCCCTGTGCTTCCCACCACTATTATTTATTTGTGGTTATAAATTTACAAAAATGCATACTTTGTATGTTGTTTTTTCCTAAAAATGTTTCTGCCAACGCAAGCTATGTTATGTGACATCACTCTAAGCATTTTGAGCCCAAAAGATAACATTTGTTGTTCCTCGGCATCTATTAGAGAGATTTCCCACACAAGTCCTCAAACAAAAGATAAAGTAAAGTAAGTTCAAGATTAGTTATCTCAAGATTTATTTGAAAAATAATACAGCAAGTAACAACATTAGTTTTGGTTTCATGAATTCACACGAGATGCAAATTTTTTAACGAAAAGTCGAGTGTATGCCGTGAGAATACTTTTATGATATGAGAATGGCGTTGCGATGAGATATAAAGGTCAAAATTAGAGATTCATAAACATTCCAACCATTGAAAAAACAATTGATTTTAGTTAAAACCATGCAGATTGTTATTCTTTCAGATCAAAGAATTGTAAAGTAACAATTTTGTGTCACGCAGTTTTCATACTGTTTCGTTATAGTAAAATTAACTGCCATCTATTGTATAACAGCATATAATTAGTATGATCAATTTTTTGGCGTCGTATCTCACAATACCAGACACTTTTTTACATGTGTTATGCGGTTTTTTTAAAAAAAATTAAAGACGTAAAATGGACAAAAAATTTGTATTGTCTTGGTGCTGGCTCGTAAAGTAAGAGTATAGTTAAAATTACTAATTAGGAACAAGATCATCAACGTAGGCTTTGATTTTTTGTTACAAACGATTTCAAACCTCCACTGAGTTTATAAAACACTGCTCCCCTTTCAAGGAGACCAAGTGCATTAATGGGCGGGTTAGTAAAAAAATTATACGTAACTTTAAAAAATCCGCATTGGCGAGATGCAACTACAAGCAAGAGGACCGTTTAGGAAATTTTTTGGTACTTGCATAGGGAACGAAAATACTAAGATGAGTAGATGCGCGTTTTCAAATGTGATAAACTTTTTAGAAATTTGGAAGAGACAATTACTTTTAAGCAAAACAAAATTTACTTGTCTAGAATTAATGTGCCCAATATTCAGCGAAACGAATTATGCTGTGGAGACATGTTCAGCGAAAAAACTGCAAAGGGATACAAAATATTCCATTACTTTGCTATTTTGAGGAAATAATGCAAAGTTCTTTTTGAAAAATTAAGAAACTATCCTACCTCTCCACTTATGGTCATATAAGGATCTTATATGATATCATACAAATAACATCGTTTTTTAAATGAGCCTTCTACGACAACAAATTTGTCGTAGCTCACATTTCATCCTTTTATTGAATCATACGCTATCCTTGTTTGACTACAATGAAATTGAAATACTACTTTAAACTTTTCCCCATTTCTATTTTACCAAGGAATCATTTGCAATTCCACGTCAAAATAATGTGAGTTGCCAAAGTACCATGATAAATTTGGCATTTTAGAAACGTGTGGTGTCAGCGGAAGTCTAAGTGGAGTCTTTTTGTAGGACTGAAACTTCCTTAATAAACACCCATCAGCACAACTTCTGCTCTTTGAGCATTATGTTTGCTCAAGAATTTGACTTTCGCTAATGCTTGCTATTTATTTTTTAGCACTAGATTCCACTATCCGCGTCTACGTTTAAAAAACGGTGAAGCTGCTTTTCTTTAACTGTTTGCCACGCTGATGAAATTGTAAGTTTTTCCTGAACGCAGAAAATCAAATCAACTTTTTCTTTAAAGAACGTAGCATACGGAACACATTAAAACATTATCGATTAAGTACGAGGCTCAAACCCTGTACTTGTCCAGTGTCTTTGAAGCAAGGAACGTTAATTTGAACAAAAACGAGTGGGGGCAAGTGGATAATTATAATTTACGGCACAATTTAATCAGATACACAGAAAATGTTTCCGTACAATTAGAAAAATTTACGCAGTTAGAATAAGAATTTACCATGCCAAGAATTTTTTTTCAAAAGGATATAACTCCTTTGGATAAATTAAAGATTGATAGAATTTTTTTTAAAGAATAGGAGCGAGCGAGGGGTACTGGATTGCTACACACAGAGTCCCAATCATAATTAAATTCAAACTTTTTGGTGAATTTCTTGACTCTTTTTTGATGACTCGTTACTAGAATTCTAAATATTGTACTATTTGAATTTTGTTGCGCTTTTTGAAAACTTTTGAGGAGAGGTTAATACAAAATTTTGCAACAATCAAAAAAATTTCGCTTGCTATTTTAATAGAGTCTACGAAATTGTCTATGATCTTATCTGATATTAATCCAGGGCAGTGAGGACTCCTGATAATCTAAGGGGTTTCCAGGATTACTCGAAGTGGCATGTTTGCTGAAGATTCATTAGGGCCACAGTTTCCGGGACAAGCTTAAATTCGTTTCAGATGAAGACTCAGAAGAATAATTATTTGGGAGTGGAAAGAAAAGGGATGAAAAAGTCATCGCGTTAATTTTACAAAGCAAACTGTAAATTTTCACTGTGCCGTCTTTTATTTCGACCTAAACATTCCTCGTTAATGTAGGTAATCTGGGAAATATATTAACAAACAATTTATATTGTGACTCTATTCCAAAGTAGCCTAATTTAGCACACCTTGTAACATGCCAAAATATTATAAAACAAATGGTGATCACTCCTAGTCGATTGTATTTAACATAAGGAGAAACGAAAGAAAATTCCATTTTTTTTGGAAAAAAGTAGACCTGAGGAACCAAAATATAAATAATTTTTATAAAGAAAAACTGCAGCGTCTGCTTCGCGCAGTGTTCTCTTCGGAATACGGGTGTCAAAACAAAGCATTGAGTAAAAAAACAGGTCATTCTCAGCTAATCATAAAAAATTTCTTGTTAACAGGTAAATCTCAAACATGAGAATGTCGACAATTTAGGGGAACACCGATCAACCGTGATGAGTAGATTTTTCAAATTGTTGAAGCCCCGAGTCAGCTTTATCAACTAAAAGAACAAAAGAAATGAGAAATCAAACAAGGAGGCTCGCAATGTGTATTTGCATATGATGTTCGGACCCCTCGCATCCACATTTTTGGCTAAACCCAATCATCCACATTTTTGACTTAATTGTCCAACAAATGAGGAAGTGATAGAAAGCTTTCAAAACTCAATTAGTGTACAAAATTAATTGGCATATGAATTAAAAAATTGCTTCCAACTCAAACCGCCTAGTTTAGTAAACAAAGTCTTATTAGAGGCCCGATGAGAATATCCATTATTGAGTTTACGAGAAAATACAAACAACAAAATCGAATAATAATAACAGACATTATTTACATCAATAATTCGATGTCTTTTTAAAATACTTTTTAACAACAAAGTCCTAATTGCGTCAGCGCAAAACAACACAAACTAAACTGTACGTCGCCGAAAAAGATATAAGACTAGTCGTTAAAGAGACTCAGTAACAACTAGATAAAACACATGAGGAAATTAACAAAGAGCAAAATAAAAAAACACTCATTTTCAAAAGCAAGTAACATCAAAGTAATGAAAACATTAGCCATCCAGTGAAAGCCGAAAAGAGTGTTTTTTCAAATAAAACCATTGACACCTGTCATTATTCAGATAAAGTTACAGGTCTACAAAAGAACACCAATTATAGACAAAATCAAACGTTAAAGAATAATTTTGCAGATATCCGCTGTCAGCGCCGTTTAAACGATAATCAAATCTCTACAAACATTAAATATGTTCAATTGTTTTTTGCCTTGACACCCATAAGGTGATTTGTGCCATTTAGTTAATGGGGTTAAGTAGCAAGTAGATAATAAAGAAAAAGAGCTCAAAGTTAAAAAAACGTCTATGTTTTTTGTAAACAGGTAATTTCCTTTTCATTAAGACCTTTAGCAATCACGGGAAATTGGTATTTAGATTCATTTTTTTATATTCCATGGGAAGCTGTTGAGACCATCCGTTATCGAGAACTTTTCATACGACTGCAAAAAGAACGACAATTATGGTCTACAATTCTTTTAGATCCTGCTAGAAAACGGCGTCGAAAATCTATTGCCTAAAGGAAATGGCATCATCAAATGCGCCTTTTTGATAAACAAAAGACGTTAAAAATGAGCTGGCAATAATGGGACAACACAAAAAGAAATAATGTGAACAACAGATTGCAAGTATTGCAAAATCAATTTTCTGTGAAAACTTGCAATATCGAATTTTAAAAAGACATTATTTAACACAGCAATAAAGATTACTTTTAGTTTATTAGAAAAAACAGATGCGACATCTTTTTGCAGGCTCTCAGCTAAAATTTGACCAAAAATAGAAAAAAGAGGCAACACAATTATTTTTAATTGTCAAAACCTCCAAATTTTTCTACTGAAAAAAAAAAGATAAAATTCTTGCATTACCTTAGGAAACAGAATTGACCTCTCATTAGTTTGCTATGACGCGTTATCTTCTGTTCCGCAAATAACATAAAAAGGCAAAGTCTAGTTTGAAAAAGACAGCTGACTTTAGAAAACAACGATTAGACAACAACTAGTCTCGCAATTCCTGTTCGTCACCTAAGAACACGAAATTAATCCGAATAATAGAGATATGGATGATTTGATTTCAAGAATTTATATATATATATATATATATATATATATATAAATATATATATATATATATATATATATATATATATATATATAATCTAATTAAATGATGCATTTCGGTTAAGTATTTAGATATTTTAGCAGAAAGCCGAAAAAAAATTAATTCAAGAACACTCAATGGAAGCGCAAGTAAAACCGGTTCGTTTTCCAAATTACAAAGATTGATCATGCTGGCTGTAATTGTGTTAGTACGGCAAGGTCTAAGAGAATGGACTAAAGAGCTTAATTCGTTCAATTTTAGGTTTGATTAAAGAAAAGCCTGATTTTTGAAAAAAACATCCAAAACTTTAGCCTCAAAGTTGTGGCAAACTTTTTAGCAACAATCTTCTCTTTTTATCCGCAACTTTTTTTTCCCCCGCAAAATTTGCTAAAATATGAGCAATATCTGAACAAAAACAACAAAAGTTAGTCAAAAGTTTACAAAATTTTCTGCTTCGATGTTTCCTTGGAAAAAACGAAAATCTATTGCCTGAAAGGAATGACATCATCAAATGCGCTTTTTTGATAAACAAAAGAGGTTAATATTGAACTGGCAGTAATGTAACAACACAAGAAGAAATAATTTGAACGACAGATTGCAAGTTTTGAAAAATCAATTTTCTGTGAAAACTTGCAGTTTGGAAGTAAAAAAATCATTACTTAAAACTTAACACAGCAAAAACGATTGCATTTAATTTATTAGAGAAAAACAGATGCGACATGTATTTGCAGGCTCTCAGCTAAAATTTGACACAAAAATAGAAAAAAGATGCAAAATAATTATTTTTGGTTGTCAAAGCGTCCATATTTTTCTACTGGAAAAAAAGATTAAGTTCTTGCATTACCTTACGAAACAGAATTGACCTCTCATTTGTATGCTATGATGCGATATCTTCTGCTCCGCAAATAAGATAAAAAGGCAAAAGCAAGTTTGAAAAAGTCAGCTGACTGTAGAAAACAACGATTGGACAACAACTAGTCTCGCAATTCCTGTTCGTCACCTAAGAACACGTAATTAATCCAAATAATAGAGATATGGATGATTTG
>NW_027452854.1:0-12500 GCF_964194025.1 Convolutriloba macropyga
GTTCTAATAAGCGAGAGTAAATTGCCACCCTCTTCGTCCATTCTTAGTATTCTAAATGAAATCATGACCTAGAATTTGTGTCAAGTTTATGTCACTTATTTATCATAGGTAAAATTCGCTTTGATCAAATGTCATATTAATCATTATATGAAGGCTGTTCTTCAAATTTATAATAAACCCTGGTTAGTTTAGCTATTACACTTAAAACTAACTTGGTCAATTTAAATTTAAACCAAACACTTAGTTATCAAATACCAGTTCGAAGATTTATCGCATTTCAATTCTATTTCAGACAATTTTACCAAACAGAGCAAATAAATTCAAAATATTTTGTATCAAAATCATGCTCGCATGAATTTATGATGCTCCAATTGGTTAAATGCTTTACAAAGTATAATCATATCTTCGGAATTTTTTTGCTTGTTTCTTTGACGCATTTCTTACGATTTAACCTTACGATTATGCTTTACTATAATAGTATATTTAACTAGTTGTTTGCGGTTTATTTCGGTTGTTTACTCTGTTGATCATTTATAATCTGTAGGTTATTACAAAGTCATAAGGTAATAAGTTAAATATGTCGTGAGTAATGAAAAGATTTGATTTCATTTGAAATTTGTGCAAAATGCAAGAATGCGATAAACAAACTATACTGAAATATCAAAGAAAGTTGATCCTGTTTCATTACAGCGAGTTAAAACATGCACATGTTTATTTGAAGACGAATTTTAGTAAACAGGGACTTTTGCGGCTAACTTGTCTGACATAAACAAACTCCCTGCTAGTTATAAACTTCAAGTTCTAGCTAGTTAAAAACCAAAGAGCAATTATAATTAAACGCGTTCTCCTTTCTTAATTACGATCATCACTCATTTTTAAAGGACCACACACACTATAAATGACTGCGCATCTTTATTTAATTACTTAAAAATCATAACTAGTTTTGCCTCATTTGGTTATAATTAATAACCCTGATTACGAACTCACGACAGGTGAGAGCAAATGAAGCGAAAAAAATTGCGAATTATTCAAAGCCTGTCAAGAATTTATTTCGACAATTATTTCATTGCCAGACAGTCGCCAGATAAAGTCATAACTCATTATTAGTTAACCTAGTTAATAAATTTTCAGTCGTCACTTAGACTACTGGTCATTATTTAGTCATTTAGGCACCCAACAAATGCATTTATCATCAATCGCTAAATTTATTATTGCGGAATTGTTACACATCTATTGCATAATTGTTATATCACACGCTTACGTAATGAGACCCACGAGTTTGAAACGAGAGACGACATCATTGTCGGCTGCCGAGGACAAGTCGATTTTACAGTCGGGACAAACGGCGGAGAAATCTACGACTAATGGCGACAAATCCTACAGAATTATTAACCTGGATCAGATTGTACAGTTGCATGATATTGACACAGGGCTGTTTGTGAGCATCAAACAGGGAACGAATAAATTGGTTTTGTCCGACCAAAGTCAATCGATCAGATGTAAGAATGAAGATATAATAATTTGAAGATTTATTGTTTATTTTTCATTTTTAACAGACACATATGCAAGCACTGACTGACTGACTGAAGCATCTAATAATAAAGGATGTAGAATAATATAGGATGTAGTGTAGAATGGAGAGAAACTCATTTTATAGGGAAGAAACTTGGGGATGGGGGTTATTGAAGGAAAAAATATCCTGCCTGAAATAAATAAGCGTTAAAGGTTCTAAAGTTTATATCTGTGGTTAAAATTCTTCCCCATTTTTTAAACTTCAAAATGGGCATATGATAAGGTTAGACTCAAAAAAGGTTTAAATTCTAAGAAAGCTGAATACGCTGATCATTGACTAACTTATTCTTTATTTTTCTGTTGATTTTAACAGATGATTACCCTTTTTATATTTTTTGTGGTGTTATTTCAGCTCTGTATGAGTTGACACCTGCCAGCAGTGTGGATGATACATACCCCGGAGACGCCTGGCTCATCAGGTCCATGTTCAAGACCAACAGATACATCTGTCAGAACAAGAAAGGCGTCGTGTACTTGGTAAGAACCATTCACCTTTCTTATCCCAATACGTACTTCCACTTAACTTGCTTCCTAGAGGGTTGGCTGGGGGGTAGGCGTGGGGCTTGAATATGCGGGGGGGGGGGGGGGGGGTTGGGTTAGGCGAGGAGATCTCAGCAACACTTTAGTGTGGAAACAAGCAAAAGTTGCAGCAGCATTGATTTTTTCGATGACACGAGTCATACAAAAATTGGAGCCTCTTAAAGATGGAGTTTTATGAGTACGTTATCAGAACAGTATCAGTACTGATTCATACTCTGTTTCAGGTCACATTTAGTCTGAATCAGAGTCTGATACAGTCCATTTGCTTGTGTTGTAAAATGAAAAGAGCTAACTTGGTTTCTAATACAAAGTTATTTGTCAAGACAATCAATTCAATTCTGAAAGTAAACATACTTCATAAACTGACATCGAACCACTTTTGTTCCGATGATGTGACTATATTCTAGACCTCTGATTGGAAATTAACCGACAATCAATTTAAACACGCACGCGCAAGTTTTAAAACTCCAGATTTCTGCAGAGCCAGATTGTAATTCTAAGTTTTCGTGTAAACAGAGTCAGATTTTAAACTTGTCAGAATTTTAGAGCTGGCAAAGTGCTTGTTTTAAGCAAGGTCACGTGACTCTGCAGAGGTCACATGGAAATTCTGGCTTACCATCTTGAACCTTTACGGGGTATACTCGATAAACGGCAGAAGTTTTTATTGGCTTCAGACAGAGTCACGTAACGTATAATTATTCGCCGTTGTGATAGTTGGAGTTAATTCTAACATTTAAGTTCTTTTTGTTTCAGAGTAAATTGAAGGCCGGCTGTCTTATGCACAAAGTGATCAGTGCGAAAGGAGTCGTTTTCTACAATTACAAGCGATGGACCAAACTAGTCGTTAACAGGTAAAGTCATCAATCTTTCTTTAATCATTGCACAAATCTCTCTTAGCGTTATTTTGTTACCTGATTCAACACTGATTCATAGACTGATTCAGGTCACATTTTGTCTGAATCAGAGTCTGATACAGTCCATATGCTTCTGATGTAAAATAGCTAAAGCACATCTTTATCATAGCTTTTTTTCTAATTTTTATGTAAAACTTTTACTTACTAGATATACATTTAAACATTAAATTTATCACGCGGATACATGAGAAGAAATATAGTTTGAGAGACGATGTAATCATTTCAAGGATCTCATAATGCGATGCTCTCATGAAAGATGCTACAAGTTGCAGTCATAAATCAATATGTACCCCTGCGTTAAAAGCATAAGTTTTCGATTTTTGTTATCAACACATTAGTTTCCTTCAAACAATGATGCTGAAGTCATACTTTTGATGGAAATAGTTTAATCAAATACTAATTTTATTCATTTTGAGAAAATTAGAAACTGATCAAAAATGTTTCTCTTTTACAGAATTGAGCCCAACGAATTTGTATCAAAAGATGCAGTCACAAACGGACAAATGGACATAGTCCCAGCACCCTGGACTCTAAAAGCCCTCGTTACAGACCTAGCATTTGAATTGTACACCTCCACCCAAACGCTATCTTCAATAATCAAAAGCCGTCTGGACCAAAGCGACGACCCAAATTTCACCCTGGCATCTTTAATCGACCCTCTAAAGGGGGAGATGGAGACTACATTAGTCACTCTAACCAAGTATGATTGGATGAAAGCTTCGCGATTCGATGCCTCAGATCACGACTGGAAAACCTTAGTCAGCCGAGAACTCCCCTTTATCACCCCAATTGTCCACTACCAAGTTTTATCCTAAACAAAATTCATTTTATAACTGCCAGTAACACCTGCCGATAATTTTCAACGTTCCTCAATTGACGCAATGCAACAAAGACCCCAAGAAAAAGTTACAGACCTGATTGAGAATCGAACCTACTTTTCCTGGACGCAGCCTTGTTAGAAAAGAGGTGGGCTTTCATCGCCTTCTGGATAGTTACACAGTTTAGATATAATATGGCCCAGACGAATAGAATCAGCTAGAAGCTCTCTCGACATAAACTGACTGTACATATTTTATAATTGTAAATTGGTAATACTTTTTATTCTGACGTTGACCTCCGTCGAGATTAAAGATGTTTTTACCTCTCCATACAGTTTTGTTGTTCCCAGAATAGTCCCAAGTGCTGGCAAACGAGAAGGGGTCTTTCCCATTCTCCACCCCTCCACGAAACTTTAGTCCACCCTTTTGGCGCATTTGCGGTAATGTCTGCCTGTTTGTATGTACGTACGTACGCGCGCGCGCGCGCGCGCGCGCGTGTGTGTGTGTGTGTGTGTGTGTGTGTGTGTGTGTGTTTGTTTGTTTGTTTGTCTGTGTGTGTGTGTGTGTGTGTGTGTGTGTGTGTTTGTGTGTGTGTGTGTGTGTGTGTGTGTGTGTGTGTGTGTGTGTGTGTGCTTGTTGGTGGGTGGGTGGCCAAGTAGGTGTTGGCGAGGGTGGGGGGGGGGGGGGTATACGCTTTCTAAGAAGGTGGTTATAACAGAGAAAACCCAGAAAAAGCTAAGAGTTTCTTTATACAGGTTTCAAGGTAGACTTAAGATTAAATTGTAATGAATAACACGTTGAACTGGAGACAAAGCTTGAATTGTAATCTTTCAGATCTAAGATAGGAAATCTATTGATAAACAGTTTACTTCACAGCATTGAAAAACCTCGAAAAAAATTAATCAAGCAGCTCAGGTAACTTGCGTTCTCACACAATGCTCCTAAGACCATAAATTCAGAAGTAATTGAGCAGAAATTCACTTCAGGAATTTGTATCTTGAATAAATCATTTTGAGCTTTGTCGGAACCCTTTTACATTATGAATGAAAATCTAAATGTCCAGAGACTTTTTTAATATATGTAAAATTTCCAGATATCGAAACATTTGAGTTGAATTGTGAGAGAAAAAGTAACTTAAAAGACTTGGCATGCCAGAATAACAGAATAAACATAAACAAAATTGTATTCTGTCCGAACCTCATTTCACCTGTGAGAATTAACGGGAATCAAAACGTTAAACAACTAAGAAATGAAAACAAATTGAACCTCAAACAATTTTAGATGATTCTTTCATGAAGCTTCAGCTAAACAAGGAGGCTCCGTAATGTGCGCATAATGTTCCGACCCCGCTCATCCACATTCTTGACTCAATTGGCTACCAAATGACGAAGAGATAGAAAACTTTCAAAAACATACATATAGTTCAAGAAACAACCAATGGAATGCAATAATGCCACGCTAGAGGGCAGATGAAAGTTTTGATAATAGGACAACCATTAAGGACAATAATAGAAATCAAACAACATATATTATTTGCGACCAAAAATCGATGCTTATAGTAAACTCATAGCAAAATCAAACTCGCATCAGAAAAAACTTAACAAAAGAATTCAACCCATACTTCATTAGAAAAAAAATAGGACCTGTTCTCAATGCGACTGGTCAACAGGTCGACAAAAAGAGCAAAGAAGTTCTAAAATACGTTTCTATTTTTGAAAACAATTAATATCGCAGTTATTATAGTAATTAGTTATCAAATGAAATCACTAAAATGTTCATTTATATCTCCTTTGGAAGCAAAAGAGATATGTCATTATCCAATGTTAAATTCCGCAAAATCTCAAAGCCAACGATTTTTGTTATAAATTAAAAAGAAAACAAATCCTTTAAAATTTAGTACAATCTAAAAATCCTAAACTTTTTAAGAAATCTTGTCATAACAGAAGTAACAAAGCCGAGAAGCAATTGTTTGAAGCTAAAACAGTTTTTAAGATAGCTCACTGAAAACGGGTGGTGACCTGCGCTTTCATAGACAGCTATAAACCGACCAAAAAACTAGTTAAAAAACGACAAAGCTCAAAAACCCAAATATGTTTTTGAAAACAAACATTTTCAAAAGTCACAACAGACTTATGATTTCAAAAAAAGCGATGGATTAGGTTGCCATACAACAGTGAGCCATTTGGGCCTGTTAAAAATGAGACTAATTCAAAACCCCACACAACAACAACAAACACATAAAGAAGCCGAAACTTCAAACAATGTTACAACATCACACTGATCAAGGCACTATAATTATGAGATGTTACCTGCAAGAACTGTAAATTGTCACCTTCTAGTCATCTCAGCATCCGTGAGTCTTCCTTATAAAGGACTATATAGCAATGACAACGAAAAGAAACCCAAAATTGAACAATATAAGAATATCGCAAATTTTTTATGAAACTAAATGTTCGGAGCAATCATTCAAGCGCATATAACCAAGCGCGTAAAAATATTTGAATTAAAAAAAACTAATTGAGACTTCAAATTAGGGAGATTACGTGACATTTCCTTCCTTTTGAGATTTACTTTCCTTTCCTTTCCTTTCCTTTCCTTTCCTTTTAGCCTTGCCAAGGTGGCCTGCTTGTGAGCTGAAAAGCTCGCCAGTCAACCTTCTGGATGACCTTGTTATATGATTGATCATCCTTTGTATTATGGTCTCCAGTAAATTCAACTTCACATGGCGACAAAAATGGGAGCAAAAAAAGCAGTTGAAAAAAAATTTTTTTTTCAAAATTTAATTTAAAAGTCTTTAAAACAAACAGATATAAACTGAAATTTTAAAACAAGTTTTGTGTTATATGTCCTGGGAAAGCAACGTATCGTTATCAGGTATATGGCGTGCAACAACAAAAGAAATACAAACATAGGCAAAAACGAAAAAATCCACAAAATTTTGCGAGATAACTGTGTCTCAGCTCAAAAAGCAAAAACAATTTAACAAAAACAATTAACATATCCAGATACGGTTTTTTCCATAATATGCTTTCTTTCAATTAATCTTCTCAAAAACTTGATAATTTGACAAGGAAAAAAATGAACTGGTAAAATCCTAATTACGCTCAAAAAAGAAAAAATGAAAACGCTTAGTACCAAAACAAAGAAACCATTAGTTGAAAATCAAACCCTTACCAACATTAATTTATTACTCAAGAGAACTCAGTTTCGTCCTGTTTTTTACTGTGATTGCGCTCGAAATTGAGAGAAGAGATAAAATAGTGGCAAAATTCAAAAAATCACCGATTTTTTCATAAAACAAATATATTTAAAGTGATAACAGACATTAGATAAAAACTGAAGAGTTGTCTAAGTTCATTATACCTCCTGGAAAGTTAACTAGATCTTTGATTGGGGACACTAAGTTTTTTGACTACAAAAAATAACAAATAAAAGCAAAGTTTAAGAAGTCCATAATATTTTTACGGAAACAATTGGTCAGAGCCATAAAAGCCATGAGTCAAACTCTGAAACTAATTTATAATGTCGCTGGGCCTCGTTTTTTGTAAAAATTATCTGTCCTTTATTGAGCCCTGATTCGAAATTTTTATCAGTAATTTGCAGAAAAACATTTACGTAGCGGGAGTATTCTGAAAAAAAAGAAGGTCGCGTCCCATTAAATTCTACAAAGTTTTTTATCATCAGGATCCATGTTGAGATCAAGATCAGCCCAGTAGTTGCTGCGCGTCTATCAAAGCAAACGATTGTTCAAATGGTTGCGCAATACATCAATTTTCCAACTAAAGTTTTCATTTTGTCGAAAATAAATGACGCATATTAAATAATTATCGAGGTTAAATTTGAAAAACTGGCCAAACTATAATTCCAGAAGACTCCTGAATCCAGCGGGAGTACAAATAGCTCTTTTTGAAGCTTGAAAAGAAAATGGCCGCAGCTTTAAGGTGTCTACTTTCAGCAAATTTAAAGCAAGCGGGCTAAAAAAGAGCAAATTTGGTCTCATTTTTGACGAAAAAAGTCTGAATTTTGAAAAATTTAGTATTCCTTCCAGTCAAAAAACTCGGATCGAACAGTTCAGCAACCCTCTTTTATCTTTACAGACAAAATCAATAATACCAGAGCTATTTTTTAAAATATTTTAGCAAAATTGGCAAAAAATTGGTCAAAAATACCGAAAATGTGAAGAAAAACAGCTGAATTATATCTAATATTCACAAAGTTTTAAGCCTCGATAACCCCCTATAAAAAGCGAAAATTAAAAAAGTCTTTTTAATTCCATATTCTATGCCTTTCTAATGATAATATATGGGCTTTCTAATGATGTTCTATGGGCTTTCTAATGATATTACCCACAACTCTCTACGATGATTATATCGATCGGCCAAAGTTTTCTGAACAAAAAAAACCCAGTTGAGTATATAGTTCCTCCGCCACTAAAGTGGGTCGAAACAAATATTCACACGTATAATTCGAGTGAATTTACGGACGACTGTAGATCTAATAGATAACAATTGTTTCATGTGAATTTATTGCTGAAATTTGAAACTTTTTCTATTTTAAATTTTGGATGAATTTCTTTCTTTTCGTAACAAGTCAGGATTATTTTTTTCTTATTTGGTTTCTTCTAATCGTTCTCGAGGTTGCGATGACCAATAAGTTGCCAGCAAAAGCGAACCAGTTTTCAATGATCAATTTTAGAATCATATTTCAACTTGGAAGTTTAACTACATTTGCATTTATTTGAGAGAGAAAATTATACGAGTTTAGGATAAAAATCGTCTCTGATATTACACGTTTTTTTGTTGTTTAACAACGAATGATAGAATTGAAATCAATTGGGATCAAAAGCTACGATAAAAAGTAAGAAAAAAAGAATGGCTACTGTTGAAGCTTTTAGTAGTGAGCCAGTATTCTACTGTTTTCTGAGGATAATTGCTCAAAATTCACTTTTAAATGCTCAAAATGACACTTTTAAATGACACTTTTAAATTACAAATCTCAAAAAAATGAGAACAAATACCAGTATTAAAGTTTTACTGGTATTTCTCGTCAATTTTTATACATTTATCATTTAGTAGTGAATTTTGAGTAGTTCTCCTCAGAAAACAGTAAAATATTGTAAAAAAATACAGTAAAAAAGCCCATGATGAACAGTAATAACAACCCACGTTGAGGTGCTATGCGGAACTGACCACTGATCAGACCCAAATCAAACGCATATGATGTGTTTCCAGACCAAAAGTACGGAGTCTGGGAATTAGTTCGGGCGCACAAAAGTTTGGACAATGGTCTGAATTTGTTTTGATCGGAAGTCACCTCCGCCTGAGGTGGTGTGATCAGAGCCGGAATCAAGTTCATATTAGTCTGATCATAGAAGATTTCGAGTGCAACTGTGTCAGAAATCAATTCGATTGCATTTTTTGTTTAATTTTGTTTTTAGTAAAATTTTTGAGTGAGAGATGTTGGCTATGCCAAGATTCAACAATAAAGCAATGTTTTACTTACATACATTTACCTAGAGCCTTATGGTGATAATCAGAATCATGCGATCCAGCTGATAGCAATTGCCGGTCTCCTTCAAAAAGCAATTTCAAACAACTGCAGATTTAACGCGTTTTCTGGAAAGCTGTCCAAGTTCATCAATTGATTCAGGAACTTGCACCGAGTCTTTATTAAGCAAATCAGTTTTTAAATACATTGGTGTGTTATTGGCAGTGCTCTTAGAATTGGCTTTTCTGCAATTGATTATATAAATGCAAAAATCATTTTTTTCCGCTATACATTATTAGAGATTTGTCCACAACCAAAGGCAACCGCTAAACATACTATTTTGAGCGCACTTGAGACTGATCAGAGGTGGATTTGAGCGCACCTTATTCTGCTCAGAGGAGGGTTTGAGTACACACTAGTCTGATCATGAGTGATTTTCAAGTGCACGCTAGTCTGATCTGAAGTAATTTTGAGCGCCCAAACGTGTGGACATAAGTCTGGCAAGTATCTCGGCCTCGCAGTTTGACGATATGGCAAACGGTTTGATCAGTGTAATTTCGGTTTGGCGATGCTCTGATCAGAGATAATTTCAAACATCTGCACAAACAACTGGACAGTGTTGTCAAACTGGCCTGGACCAAAGTCCCACCAAATAATGGACAATGGTCTCATTTGTGCGCGATCAGTTGTCACTTCCATCTGGGAACTTCAAATCAGACTTTGAGTTCAGACGTACGCGAGGTTTTCAGCTCACAGCAGTCTGATCAACGGTTGCTTCGGTTTGGGATGGTTTAATCAGAGATTAGTTTGGCGTGGAACCGTCTGATCAGAGGTCAATTCAGTCTGTCACCTCAAACTGGGAATGCCTAATTTTTCATCATGTTGAATAAAAAATTAGTTTTGCAATTTGCATAGCTCAGCTGATTGTGGAAAATTGTTACAGCGGAAACAAGGCTTGTGTTTAATCAAAATTTTTTACTTTACTTTGGTAATTATGAAAATTTAGACAAAAACAAATACATGAGCCGAAAAATCATTTGAAAATGGACTCAGATAATTACAAATTTGGTTATCAGAGCTAAATTTGAAATTATACTTTCAATACAACTATATAGAAAATATGTGGCATCAGAATATGTAAAATGACGCAAAACTGGGCAAAACGTTTTAATTTTTGATCCAGATGAAGTGTAGTTTTGTATGTGAAGTCCTAATAATAGCGGGAGCCAGTCTATTTTGATAATAAAGAAAAGATTGTCTTGGAACCGAAGAGCAAAGCGAGAAAAACTGGGTCTTCCTCTGGATGCCGGAAAAAAATTGCCGGGAAAAATTCAGTATGATGCATAAGCTAAACCTAATTTTTCTCCACAACTTAGGTGCAGGTTTAAGTTAGGAAAACAATTTTTGATTTGCCAACAATTTTTGTAAAAAGAACAGAAGAAAATTAACAGATAAAAATCATCCGAACCGGTTTTTTAATGTCCGGCAAAACACATTACTAATAAATGCTAGAAATTTTTAGATTGATTTTTTTCGGTAAGGCATGGGTTTATATGTGTCCTGGCGGAAAAGTAAAATTGAACAAAGTTCTTAACATGTAACTGAACGAAAAAAATTAACTTTTTCTAATGACACATATCAGTGAAATGAATGAAAAAGCTAAAACTTCATATGAATCTCGATTCCTGGAGTCAAAGAATTTGAATTTAATTTATTTTTTTGGAAACAAAACTTAGGGTAAAGTATTTTAGGTAAATGGGATGTGAATTTGAATACATAGGGAACAGAATATTTGGATTTTGAAATTGCTTAGTTTGTTGTTGCTAGTTTCCTATTTGTTGGTTGATATTTTCGTTATGTGAAATTTTCCTTGTACAATTACACAACCAGATTGATGTCGAAACGAAGACAGAGACGTATAGTTTATGAACAAATTATTTTCACCGTTTTCTTTGTTATAACGTAGTTGTAAGCTTACTAATTTCATAGAATTTTTTTCGTTGTTTTTAAGGTTTCACGATAAAAAAGTTTAATATAATCACTTACGATCGACCCAGAACATCACTAAAAAACTTTTGCCACAACATTGAGCGTATTTTTTCTTCTTTTAGCTTGGAACTCTTTGATATCTTTGCTATTTTGATCTCTTTTGTTTGCCGTAGCTCGACTTCAATGAACAGACAAAACAGACTTCTAGAAAACCAATGAAATTGGACAAAGTGATTCCAAGAAACCCCAATTAATGAGTGGAAATATAAAAAATCTTTTCATTAAACAAACATTTTAATGGGTCACGCTACTGATTAGAGGTCAAAAAAATAACTTTTGATTATTTATAATCATATTGTTCGATCAGTTTTTTGTCAGTTCAATTGATTTATTCAGTTCAAAATTACTTGGCCATTTTGTGTCAGAAATCGCCGATCATGAATAGTCACAGGAATTAAGTTGATTTGCTGTAGGAATGTTTTTTATTCGGGACTGTTTATATGGGACTGTTTTTCCTGCTATCTTTTTGTCTCATTTTTTCAATGGGATTGTCTGGGACTGTTTTTATGAGAACAATTTACTATTTGGGAACGCGTTTTTGGGGATTTTTGTTTGCGTGGGCCCATTTAGTTTTTATGGCTTTTTTAATAACTTTTTTCGTTAATAAATTTTCCTTTCTTTAATGTTTTGTCTGGGATTCTTTCGTATGAGAATGGATCCCTATTTGGGACTGTTTCTTATGGGATTGAGGTTGGTACTTTTTTTCCCGAGACTTTTGTCTGTTTTTTAATGTTTTTTGTCTTAAACTGTTTTGTATGAGAATATTTTCCTCCTTTTTGTTCTGGGACTTTTTTGACCGCCACTAATTGTTCTTGGAAAGATCTTTCCCAGCGGTTTTGATTGTGACAACATTGAAATAAAGAAGACTTTCAAAAATCAACCTCAATTTTTAAAAAAACTTTTAAAAATATTATAATTCATAACGCTTGAAAATTCTGAATTTTATAATTTAATTTTTCGTTAATTTAATGTTGGAACGAAAGAACTGCGTCAATAGATTTGTTTGCTTATTTTACGACACTAACCCTAAGTTAAAAATTTTGATTCACAAGAATTCACTGAGCATGGCCATATTTTTGCCCAAAAAATTATTTGCTGCACAGGTTACTGATGAGGTTTG